>NW_025048858.1:137500-195603 GCF_019279795.1 Protopterus annectens | reverse complement strand
GAATGAAAGAATTGTGTAGTTAGTTTCTTTTGGGTTGAAAACTTGTAAATAATTTTAAGCAGGACTGCAAAACAATGAGAGTGTAAATAACAGATTTAAAGATTTTTTTAATACAGTATAAAGTGAATATAAATTAATAAAGCACCCCAACTCTTATTTTAGGTGCTGTGGGATCTTTTATATCCACCTGAGCTACCAAACAAAATCTAGCAGATGGGGCCCCAGTTTAAATGTCTCAGAAAGATATCGCACTCTGAAGTGCAGCATCCCCTTTATGTTTTATTACAAATGTCAGCACTGGAGAATTAAATCCAACTATGTGGTGTGGGAATAGAACTCACAAGCCTTCTGCATCAAACGTGAATATGCTACCTATTGAGGTTCTCAGACTGCATAAGATTACAAGTTTCTCAAGGTTCCCGCAATGCATACTGCTGGACCCCACCAAGACAGGATATACCAAAAAGATGCTGCTTGGGGAATGAGATGGAGAATCCTCAAGCTGTGGATCCCCTGAGGATTACAATCATGTCCAAATGCTTTCAGAGGTTGTAGGAGGTTGCTACAAGTGAAAACCGCTACTAATAATGTACAACAATGGTGTAAGACTAAGCAGGTTAAAGGGAAAGATTATGAAGAAAGATTTCAGAGAAGGAAAAAGATGAGGACAGTGGAGAACTGCAACGGTCTCATCAGCTAGCAGGGTCAAGTGAGTAATGCACAATAGACAGATACAGGTTAGAGGAGGGAAATGCATGTCAGAATAAGAGGAAGGAATAAAAAAAACGAGTGAGGTAGGCAGCCATTACGACTTTGAAGCAGGACATTACTAAAACAAGAGAAGGGCACTTATTTCAACTGAATCAGTGAGCAAAAAGTCAAGACCGACTGGCCAGCTCAGGAAAATGAGAAATGAAGAATACCTGAGGGCAGAAGATGATCAGTTAGAATTTAGTAATTAAGTTAAGCAGTCTTCAACAAAAAAATGGATAAAGTACTGGAATAAGAGGGATACACAAATTAAGAAATTACAGTAGGGGAACAGTACAGTTTTGTACCTACCATAAATGTAGATGTCCAATAGGTATGCATCTGCAGTCCTAACAAATGGGTTGTCCTGCCTCAGGCAGCCCATTCGGTCGGCCAGATTCCAAAGTCTGGGTCTGGCCTCGGCTGATGTCGCACTTCACCCGACGTCATAGCTGCTGGGGTATAAAGGCATCAGCCGACGCCAATTTCCTCAGTGTTTCTTGCCCCAGATGCCAGGTGCCCTCTAGGAAGGCTAAATTTGGATAAATGGAGATAATTCCAAACAGAAGGCAAAATATATATACATATGTACATACAAACAAATACACTATAATAGATTACCCCAGCTAGCTTAAAAAAGGGTAAATACCCTAGGAATACCACAGAGGGGAAGGAGGGTGGGTAATCCTGACTGCAGATGCATACCTATCGGACATCTACATTTATGGTAGGTACAAAACTGTACTATGTCCTTCAAGGATGCATCTGCAGTCCTAACAAATGGGTAGAATACCATAGCTAATCTGGGGGAGGAGGCACTAAGATAATGATGGTGTAGTTAAGATCCTCTGTAAAACAGCAGTTGCAAAACCTGCACGGGATCTGGAGTATAAAGGAAGATTATAATGCTTGGCAAATGTATGCACGGAGCTCCAAGTAACAGCTTCTAAAATGTCTTTGGTAGCCACTCCTCGTAGAAAAGCTGTAGTGGTGGCTGTAGCTCTTGTGGAGTGAGGCCTGATATTTTCAGGAGTTGTCTTTCCATGAAATGAGTAGCAGAATCGAATGCAATTTCCTATCCATTTTGAAATTGTCTGCTTTGAAATTGCTTTTCCTTGCACTCCTGTTGCATATGCTACCAGAAGCTGGTCAGTTTTTCTACTGCTCTTGGTTCTGTCCAGGTAGTAGCGCAGTTGTCTGTGTACATCCAAGGTGTGTAGTAGATGTCCTTCAAGAATGCAACTGCAGTCATAACATGTGGGTTGTCCTGCCTCAGGCAGCCCTCGGTCGGCCGGATTCCAAAGTCTGGGTCCGACGTCAGCTGATGTTGCATTTCTCTCCAACGTCAGAGCGGCTGGAGTACATAAGCATCAGCCGACGCCATTTTCTCCAGTCTTTCTTGCCGCGCGGTGCCCGAAGCAGAAGCAGAAGCAGTTCAAGTGCGGTCGGTCAGCTCCTGTATTCTACGATACCGAAGTCATCAAAAAAGCTAAGTACCCCGTTGGGGACCTTTTCTTGCCTCAGCCGATGTCAGAAATTACTGAAAAAGTTAATTGTCTTTCTTGTGGTAAACAAATACCTCATAAGGATTTCCACTCTTACTGCCTCCCTTGCCTGGGCCCAGACAAGCGCACTCTCAGGCGCCGGGCGGAGTTCGCTGAAGATTTTTTCGGCGATAAATTTGCTTACACCATGCCGTCGGATCTTCCGACATCGCAAACTCCCAAAAAGTGAAAAGACCGTGACCGACATCCTCGGCCCGTCTACCGACTCCACGCCAAAACTAGCACGAAAGTGCTCGGTTCCTCTGAGACGGTCTCTCCACCACTCCGAACCGAAGACACCACATTACCGACGACTCCGATTCCAGACATTACTCAGACGCCAGTTATAGACTTTCCTCCGGATACGAAACAGGAAATGCCGAGACCATTGCTGTAGACAAGGCCACTCCTGCGTGGCGCTGCCAGGCCTCCTATGGCCATGTCTATTAAGGCCTACACTAGGGCTAAGGCAGCCAGCAAAACAAAGCATATTGCTTCCAAATCCTTACCTCAGCCGACTCCGGAGACACAAATTATGTCCATGGCTGCTGATTTAATTTCCATGATCAGAGGTTCACAGGCCCATCCTGAGAGAGCAACCCAGCCTCCTCCTGATAAAGGCCCGGGTTGAACCCTCTGACCCTTCTCCTTCAGATGAAGACTCTGAGGGCTCTGTCCACTCTGATAGCCAGGAAGAGCTCTTCCAGACCTATGAGGACTCGGATGCAGAAGATTCCATACCTTCGGCCTCCCCTCCTGAGGATATTTCTTTTGGGGAAGTTCTGCACACCATGAGGGAACTTTTCAAGTGGCAGGGTCAGGAATATTCTGATTCTAGGAAACGCCTTAGGACTTTCCTTAAGAAGCCTCAGCACAGGCCCTTAGCTATTCCTCCTGTACTTGATGTCCTGGATGATTTGTATTCTGATTCTAGTGCTACCCGATTCTCTTCCTCCTGCACCAGCCAAGCCAGACAGGTATTACAGGGTCCCAGAAACTCATTCCCATTTATTCAGGGCCCATACTGCAGATTTGGAAACTATTTCACAGGGGCCTAAAGGACTTTCAGCCTCCACCTCAAAAAATCCTTTGCCCTCCAACAGGGAAGCAAGGTCATTAGAGATGGGGTAAAAGGTTTACACATCCACTACCTTATCTATGAGAGCTTTAAATTGCCTTTTTCATATGTTCCAATATCAGGATTATCTCTTAGAAGATTTACAAAAAAACATTAGCTTCTCCTGAACCTTTAGACAGGAAGACCTTGCAGGAAGCTGTACATAACACTCAGCAAGTAAGCAATCACTTCCTGCAGTGTGGATATGATGCACTGGAAGCTTCATGTAGGGCAGCTATAACAGGGGCAGTGATGCGTAGACATGCTTGGTTAAAAGATCAACCTCTACCAGATCATGTAAAAGCAAAACTTCTGGATGCACCTTTGGAAAAGAACAAGCTTTTTGGTGCAAATGCTAAGGATGTGTTAAAGACCATCGAAGAAAAAGCAAAATTAGTTCAGACTGAAAGATTTCCTCCAGGTTCAACCCCCCAGATTCAGTAGGAATTGGCCTTCAAAAAACTGGTCCTTTCCTAATCCAGAAAAGTTTCAAAGGGTAAGAACAGGCGTGGCGAGGAAGAGGCCAATACAGAGGCCCTTACAGGGGCGACAATGGCAGCCAGGAAACCAAAGAAGTGGCAGGGTTTCACCTGCCCAACAACCACAAACTCAATGACTTTCCTCTACTACCGCCTACCAGGGAACAACTAGAAGCTCCCTTGGGCGGGAAATTATCTCTGTTTGCAGAAAACTGGCACAGACTGACAAAGGACAATTTTGGACATTATAGACCGAGGGTACAGGTTTCATTTTCATACCTTACCAAGAAAACAAGGCATGCCAAATCTACCACAACATCAAAGGGCAGAGGCTATCAAGCAAATCACTCTGTTGACTCGAATGAAAGCAATAGAAAGAGTTCCACAACAAGAACAAAAATTAGAAGTTATGTACTCACCATAACGTTCCATCTGAGTAGGTGTATTCATTTGTCTGCAACCTGTGGGTTATGGATCCGATATCGGATCCGAACCGGCATGGTTTTCCAGCTATGGATCCAAGCTCTCAGCTCCTCCCCTCACCCATAATGCCCTGCTCTACCCTCATGACCTCAGATCGAGTTTGCCAAAGCAACAATACCCTAAAAGGGTAACAAAGAATATGCAGGAAACTGATAGGCCAGGGGGATAGGAGGGCGGGATGGTTGCAGACAAATGAATACACCTACTCAGATGGAACGTTATGGTGAGTACATAACTTCTAAATCTGAAGTAGGATATTCATTTGTCTGCAACCTGGGACAGAGTCCCCAGCTACCTGAATCTTGGGCCATCATGGAAGGATATTCGAGCACCATGAGCCAAAGGATGCTCTACCCCTAGATGCAAGATCCAACTTATAGTGGGAAATAAGATGAGATGAAGCCCGTGGCTGCTGCACAAATATCATCTAGAGGAATCCTAGCCTTGAAGGCTGCGAGGTAGATACTGACCGGGTTGAATGGGCATGAACACCCTCCGGTCTTGCCTTCCTGAAGCTTGATAAGCCAATAAAATGCACTGTGAAATCCAGCGGGACAGAGAAACTTTAGAGATTGGCTTGCCCAAATTGAATTTTGCAAAGGAAATAAACAGCTGGTCGGATTGCCTATGACCAGCTGTCCTGTTCAGATAAAATCTAAGTTGCCTGTGAACAACTAGTGAATGTAGCTTATATTCACCTTTGTTTTCATATTTAGGGAAGAAAACAGGGAGGTTAATGGATTGATTGATGTTTGCTTCAGAAGCGATTTTAGGAAGAAAGGACGGGTTGGTCCTGAGGGAGACACGGTCTGGATGAAATACCAAGTAAGGAGGTTTAGCTGATAAAGCTTGAAGTTCAAACTCTCTTGGCTGATGTTATGGCTTCCAAAAAGGCTGTCTTGTAGGACAAGAATTTGAGATCCACCGTGCCGCTGGCTCGAAGGAGGAGCGGTCAAGGCCTGTAGGACCAGAGAAAGGTCCCACGGAGGAACGGCTTGTTTTATAGGGGCCTGAGAAGAAAAGTACCTTTAAGAAATATTTTACACAATTTGGCTGACATAAGAGGATTAGAGTCATGGCCAATGTGATAGTGAGAAATTGCCGCCAGTTGAACTTTGACTGTGGAACTGCTGGCACCATCGTTAAAGAGAGTGGTTAGAAAGTCAAGCACTAAAGGAGAGGAACGTGAAGGGATTCAGGCCTTGCGCTCCGCCCAAGAGACGTTTCCATTTGCTGTAAACCTTTCTAGTGGATGGTTTATGAGCCGCCACCAAAATAGCCTTTACAGGTGAAGAAATACCGGGAGTCCTTATCAAGAGTGGAACTGGAGCAGCCAAGCGGTCAGCTTCAGGTTGTCCAGGTTCGGAGGAGGAATGCAGGATGGATGGGATATCAGATCCGGGATGGGATCTAGAATCCAAGGAGGATTCACCGAGTGAGACCTTAGGAAGGGAACCAGATCTGTCGAGGCCAGAATGGAGCAATGAGAATCATTCTGCAATCCACCGAGAGGCTTTCTGAAGAACTTGGAGCATCAGAGGCAAGGGTGGATAGGCATACAGAAGACCGGGTGGCCAAGCATGCACCAGGCGTCTCTTGGGGTACCTCCGGAGGAGGTATTAGAGCGAAAAACTGTCGCACTTGGTGTTTGAGGGAGAAGCAAAAGATCGCATGAAGGGTTCCCCACCGTGCGAATATGCGTTCCGCTACTTGACAATTGAGAGACCACTCGTAGGGGTCAGAATGGTGCGACTGAGCTTGTCCGCTAGGATGTTGGACCGACCGGAATGCGTTGCTATTAGAAAGCGATTGGTGGAGATTGCCCATTCCCAAACTCTCATGGCTTCTACAAAGAGGGTAAGACCTTGTTCCCCTTGTTTGTTGATGTACCAGACAACAGACATGTTGTCCGATTGAATCAATTGTTCCCAAGGGAAGAAAGTCCTGAAGTGCTAGCGCTAAGAGCACTGCTCTCATCTCTAGAACATTGATATGCAGTAAGGTCTCTGAATCGTTCCACGTGCCTTGGGCGGTCCGGCCCAAAGTGCCCCCACCCGAGGCGGAGGCGTCCGTGGTCACCGTGGCGAGAAGCACAAAAGGCGCCTTTGTGGAGATCCGGGAGTGGAGCCACCACAAGAGGGACCGCTTGCAAGCCTTGCTGATCGCTATGGGATGATGCATGGGAGAGCAAGGTATGACCACTGTACTAAGGCGTCCACTGTAGAATGCATATTGAGCCTGGCAAGAGGAAGAAGTGCTATAGCCGATGCCATGGACCCTAGAGCCCTCAGGACCAACTCCGCTGGAACAGAACTTGAATGGAGAATGGCCGCACCTGGAGCTGCAGATTTAGAACTCTGTCCGCAGTGAGGAAGGCTCGTAAACTCCTTGTGTCTAGCCTGGCCCCTATAAAATCTAAGAGCTGTGTGGGCGCCAGATTGGACTTTTTGTATTTATTGTGATGCCCAGAAAGGGAGCAAGATGGAGAAAGGAGTCTGCCAATAGAAGTAGATGCCTTGTTGGGGCGGTAGAAGCCAGTCGTCCAGGTAGGAAAGACCTGCACCCCTGAAGCCTCAGGTGGGCCGCTACCACTGCTAATACTTTGGTGAACACCCTGGGGGCTGTGGTGAGACCAAAGGGAAGGACCCGAACTGGTAGTGACTGGCTCCCAGCAGCGGAGAAACCTCCTGGGCGCCTGTCCATCAGGATGTGGTAGCAGCGTCCTTGAGGTCTATCGAGCACATCCAGTGATTTTCTCCCAGAAGGGGAGAATAGATTGCAGAGTGACCATTCGAATTTTTCTTTGGGGACTGCCAGATTCAAGAGAGAGAGGTCTAGGATTGGTCTTAGTACCCCGTCTTTTGGCACTAAAAGAATCTGGAGTAGAACCCTGATCCGATCTGGTCTGGGGAGCGGGCTGGATGGCTCTTTCTTTAGCAGATGGCCAATTTCTGCCGGCCTCCCGTTGACCGAGTGGGACATCTGGGAGGGACTTCAACTTTGGAAGGTGAAGGAAAGGAATGCGATATCCCTGGATATGATTTGGAGAACCCAGCGGTCCGATGTTATGGACTCCCATGCCGCTAGGTGCCCGAACGTCCCCGACTGCCTCCAGAGTAGAGCAGTGGGCAACCCCTCAGGGTTGCTGCGGGCCGTTCAGAGAAAGGTTCCCTGGACCCGAAGTTTCTGGGAGCCCCTCTGCCTCTAGGGGCGTCCTCCCTGTCCTCCTCTGCCACGGAAGGACTGGTTGTCCGAGCAGGCTGGGACTGCTGCGACTTCGGAACCACATCTTCTTCTGACCCTTTTGGTTCCTAGAATAGGGCCTCTGGGGTGCAGAGAAGCGGATTCCGACAGCAGACAGCGTCTTCCGTCCTTTCGCTCTGGGTCAAGCGTCTCGAACGGTCTTGCCAAACAGAGCAGAACCATCAAAGGCGTTATAAGCGGCGCTTTGAAGGGCTCAGAAAAATCGCAGTGGAGCCAGGCCTGGCGTCTAGTGACCAGTCCTGTCCCGCAGCCCTAGCGGCGCCTCCGTTGCATGGGAGAGTAGCATAGAAGTATTTGTAACTGACCTAAGAGTGGCCATGGGTGGAGTGCAGAACTCTGTCCTCCTCCGAAATGGACTCAGGGGATGCAGCGTATTCTTAATAAGATCTCGCTGCATCCGAATAACATGTGAATAGTTCAGCGCCCTTACGAGAAGGTCGCGAACTGAACATCCGCTTCCCCAAGCGGTCCATCATCGAGACTCCTTGCTCGGTGGGTGGACTGAGGGACTCTCCTGAGCCAGTTCCCTCTTTGTGGCCGCCGTCAACATGGCATCTACCGGAGGCCTTACTCCAATGGGTCGGTCGGATGGCGGACTAAGGATCTATCCGGTCTTTTGGGAATTGGCTCCACGGTGTCCGGTTCCTTCCACGCCCTGGTGGTAATAAGGTCCACCAGGGGTCGGCAGGGGACACCCAAGAGGTAAACGGGCCCGTTTCAAATGCCTCCAAGAACACGGACTCGTCCGAGGAAGACTTGGGGCAGACCACCTTATGAGCATTTCCATGATGTCTCCAAAGGAGACATCCTCGGGGTGACCGTGGGGAGCCTTCCCTTCCTCCAAGTCTGTGTCTTCTGTGAGAGACTCGGGAGTCAATGTGCCTCCTTTTGCGTATGCTTGCGAGGGACCTCCTCTGGGGCTGTCAGAGGAGTCCTAGCAGCAATTTGCTCCATAGGAGCAACTTGGGGCACAAGCAGGCTGTCCCAGGGGCGGATGGTGGAAGCCTGGCCCAGTGCAGAGGGCGGGGGCGGGCGGAACAAGTGCCGGGGTCCGGAGACCCTCAACAGAGCCCTCTCCACTACATCAAAAGCGAAGGAGCCGACCTCGACCAAAGGATCCGACAATGGCTCCCCTCGGATCGAGGTGGATCGAGCCGGCGCCAGCACCGGATCCGAAGGGACAGTGCGCTCCGACACAGGCGGCGCCTTAGGAGCACTGATCCCCGGATCCGGCTCGGATCCAGGCTCCGAGGTCGGGTCCGGCACTCGAGGCAGGGTCGGATCCGGTACCAAGTACTATCGGCCGACCCACCGCTCGGCTGCTCGGCTCCAGCTGCTCGAACCCGGATAGCGGGTGGGAGAAGAGCAATAGGCTTAAAAGGGTGTTGAGCTCCCCGGAGAACAAACACTCACATCTGCATCTGGGCCTGGATGAACCTTCTCATCATCCGGTCCAGATCAGCATCAGAAAGGCTATGGGTAGATCTCGGCGAGGCTACCGAGGTGAGCCTGGAGTGCCTCCTCGATAGCCTCGGCGGAGATCGGTCCTCCTCCTCAGGACCCGGTGAAAAGCACACAGGGACGGAGCCGAGAAGGAGGAGACCGAACCGACAGGCGGGAGAAGCCGCTTGGCTGGCGGGGCGAAACAGAGGTCTCGGCCCGCTTGTGGTGCTTCTCCCTCCGGTCCTTCAGCATCCCTCTCCTCTCCAAGCGGGAGGTTGAGTCCCAGGAGCAGGAGGGGTGCCACAGGGGAACAACTGTAGCCACAGTAGTCCCGAAGGAGGCGGAGGCGGGCAGTCTGGCGGTAAAGACCCGCCAAGACAAGCTTGGACCTCCGCTCCTCAGTGCCCTGGGTTGAACCCTGCACATATGGAACAGCCAGATGTGAGGTGTTCAACCCAGACACTACACACAGTGTGGCCATCAGCGGTGAGAGCTTATGGCCACACTCGAGCATGGAAAAGATAGATTTAGGCTGATCAGCCATAATCTACAAGCTACTAAAGTAACAAAGAAAAGACACACAGGCCCACACACACTCTAACAGCGAGGGAGGGAAAAAATTACTTAATTTAACTCAAATTAAAACTATTAGGGAAACCTAAACTTTCACACAAATTACACAAAAACTTAAAACTTTCTGTTTTAACAGGTAATAAATCACCACTTAGCTGAGAGCAAAACCCAAATCCAGTCACCAGCGGCAAGCGAGATCTCAGGTAATGAGGGTAGGGCAGGGCATTATGTGTGAGGAGGAGCTGAGAGCTTGGATCCATAGCTGGAAAACCATGCCGGTTCGGATCCGATATCGGATCCATAACCCACAGGTTGCAGACAAATGAATATCCTACTTCAGATCAGGGGTTTTACTCAAGACTGTTCCTTGTTCCAAGAAAAGAATCTCAATGGAGACCAATACTGGACTTGTCCGCATTAAACACCTTTCTCATAGTACCAAAGTTCAAAATGCTGACTCTACGGCAACTCCTTCCCATGCTGGGCAAGGAGTCGTGGCTGATTACTCTGGACCTCAAGGAGGCATACCTGCATGTCCCTATCAGACACAGCTGCAGAAGATACCTCAGATTTCTTGCAGGGCCAGAGCATTATCAATTCTCAGCATCGCCATTTGGCTTATCTACTGTGCCCAGAGTATTTACAAAATGCCTGGCTTCAGTAATTGCTCATTGCAGGCTCCAGGGTATACAAATTTACCCGTACCTGGACGACTGCCTCATACAAGCGGACGACAAATTTATGTTGACAAAAAACCTGGATTATGTCATACGATTACTTCAAGCTCTGGGATACACAGTCAACTTTCAAAAGTCAAGACTGCAGCCATCCCAGCAAATAATCTTCTTAGGAGCCAAACTAGACACAGCCTCTCAGATGGCTTACCTGACAGAAGACAAGCAAGAGAAGTTAACTCAATACTTCAAAGGTTTAGCAAAACTCAACCAGATGACTGCAAGGAGATTCCTACAGGCCCTGGGTTACATGGCATCCTGCATTCTACTGGTTCCATTAGCAAAACTACACATGAGAAAGCTTCAATGGTACCTAAAAAGCATTTGGTCTCAACACAGCAACAACTTGGAGACAATCATACCACTCATTCCATGCCTACAAAAGGAATTCCTATGGTGGGCCTCGGTGAGCCAGGAAAACACAGGTATGTCATTCAAAAAACCACAGATAACACAGACCATGACTACAGACGCCTCATACCTTGGATGGGGGGCGCACATGGAAGGCAGGTGTATACAAGGACAATGGTCTCCAAAGGAAACATCTGCATATAAACCAAAAGGAAATGCTGGCAGTAATGCATGCTATCGAGGCTTTTCAACACCAACTCCAGCAAGGCCATTTAATGATACGGACAGACAACACCACTGTGATGTGGTACATAAACAAGCAGGGGGGCACCCACTCTTACCCCCTTTGCAGACTGACAATGCAGCTTTGGGAGAAATCACCAAGTCTAAACATCCAGTTACAATCCCAGTTTGTTCCAGGAAAAGAATGTGTTGGCGGACAGCCTAAGCAGGAATTTCACAGATCCACACGAGTGGAGGTTACATCCGAAGGCTTTCAGACAACTCACTTCGACATGGGGCAAGCCAGAAGTGGACCTATTTGCCTCTCACCTCAATCATCTTCTACCAAAATTTTGCACAAGGACATACCATCCAAAGGCTTGGAAAATAGATGCCCTTTAACTGGAACTCCCTAGCAATCTATGCATTCCCACCTCTGCCACTGATGACCTCAGTATTACTAAAGATCAAAGCAGAGAAGCCCAAGGGAATCATAATAGCTCCGGATTGGCCAAGACAACACTGGTACCCACTACTACGGAGCATATGTCACACCAGGAGGTGGGCCCTCCCTCAGTGGCCTCTACTTTTGACTCAACACAATTTCGAAACACTGCATCCAAACCTTCAGACACTGCAGCTAACAGCCTGGGAGATCTCATAAATAACTTCAGCTTATCTCTCTCCAAGGAAGTTCAGCGAATACTAACAGAAGCTCGAAGACCATCCACCAGAAAGGTTTACTTAGCAAAGTGGAAAAGATTCAGCAATTGGAATACCAGCAAGGGACATGATGCATCATTACTGAACATCCCACTCATCTTGAAATATTTGGCAGATATGTTACAGAGCGGCCTCTCATATTCTTCAATAAAGATACATGCATCTGCTATTTCAGCTAGATACAACACTGATCCTCCTGTTTTCTCTCACCCCTTACTAAGACAATTCCTCAGGGGAATCGAGAACATTAAGCCACCAAGAAAGGCCCCAGTGCCAGCCTGGGACCTCAATTTTGTCTTAGAAAAACTGACTCTACCTCCTTTTGAGCCAGCAGCTTCAGTTGACTTGCAATTTCTCTCATGGAAAACAGCTTTCCTGTTGGCAATTACCTCAGCAAGAAGGGTTTCGGAGCTACAGGCCCTAATGGCAATACCACCCTTTATTATTTTCCACAGAGACAGGGTTTCATTAAGGACCAACCCTACTTTTATGCCAAAGGTGGTATCTAGGGTTTCTCTAAATCAAGCCATTTCTGCCTGCTTTCTTCCCCAATCCCGAGAATAAGGGGGAAAGACTTTTGCATACCTTGGACATTCATAGACAACTTTGATACTACCTGGACAGAACCAAGGCCAGTAGGAAGTCTGAACAACTTTTTGTAGCTTACGCCCCTGCAGTCCAAGGAAAAGCAATTTCAAAACAGACTATTTCTAAATGGACTGGACATTGCATCAGATTCTGTTATTTCTTTCATGGGAAGACTGTTCCAGCCTATGTCAGACCACATTCCACCAGAGCTACAGCCACCTCTACAGCATTTTTAAGAGGGGTGCCTACAAAGGACATTCTAGAAGCTGCTACATGGAGCTCCGTGCATACATTCTCCAAACACTACAATCTCCCTCTATATTCCAGATCCAGAGCAGGCTTTGCTTCGGCAGTCCTGCAGGGTTTGATTGCCACACCATCTCTTTCCTAGAGCATACCTCCTCCCCAGCTAAGCTATGGTATTCTACCCACATGTTATGACTGCAGTTGCATTCTTGAAGGACATAGTACAGTTTTGTACCTACCATAAATGTAGATGTCCGATAGACATGCAACTGCAGTCGGGTTTTCCTCCCTCCATACCCCTCTATGCCTAGGGTCCACTCCTATCCCCCTTACTCTTAGCTGGGGATATCTGTTATGGTGTATTTGTTTTATTGCTCATGTATTTGTTTGGAATCCTGTTTTTGTCTTCCAATTTGATTACAGCCTTCCTTGGAGGGCACCTGGCATCTGGGGCAAGAAACACTGAAGAAAATGGCGTCGGCTGATGCTTATGTACTCCAGCCGCTCTGACGTCGGAGAGAAATGCGACATCAGCAGACGTCGGACCCAGACTTTGGAATCTGGCCGACCGAGGGCTGCCTGAGGCAGGACAACCCACATGTTATGACTGCAGTTGCATGTCTATCGGACATCTACATTTATGGTAGGTACAAAACTGTACTCCCCCCCCCCCCCCCGTTCTGTGGGTTGGGGAAGAACGTAGGCAAATGTATGGCTTGGTTTAAGGACACCCTGGATACCACCTTTGGCATAAAAGTAGGATTGGTTCTCAGAGACACTCTATCCTGATGGAAGATAAGGAAGGGCTGCACTGCCATTAATGCCTGTAATTCAGATACCCTTCTTGCTGAAGTGATTGCTAGCAGGAGAGCAGTTTTCCAAGATAAGAACTGTAAGTCTGCTGTTGCTGCTGGTTCAAAAGGGGGAAGTGTTAATTTTTCTAGCACAAAATTGAGATCACATGCAGGTAAAGGTGGCTTCCTTGGAGGCTTTACATTTTTGATCCCTCTCAAAAATTGTCTGAGGAGAGGATGAGAGAAGACAGGAGGATCCATGTTGTACTCTGCTGAAATTGCTGATGCATGTATCTTAATGGTAGAATAGGACAGACCATTGTGGAACAGTTCTGCTGAGTATTCCAGGATGTGTGCCAGGTTTGCTAGTGTGGCATTTTCTCCCTTTTCTGCACTCCAAATGAGGAATCTTTTCCATTTGGCTGAATATGTTTTCCTTGTGGAGGGTCTGCGAGCCTCCAGGATAATGTCCTTGACCCTCTGAGATAAATCAAGCTGGTTTTGTTTTATGCAATTTTCCAAGCAGTTAGCTGCAGTGTTTTTAAGTTTGGATGCAGGGTCTTGTAGTTGTTCTGCGTTAGAAGTAAAGGACATAGAGGAAGATGCCATGAATGCGTCCAAGACATGCTTCTTAGTAGCGGGTACCAATGTTGCCTTGGCCAGTCTGGAGCTATCAGAATTACCTTTGGCTGTTCCTCTCTGATCTTCAGTAGAACTTTGTACATCAAAGGAAGAGGTGGGAAGGCATACACTGTCAGGTCCTTCCAGCTGAAAGAAAGGGAGTCCACCCTCCAGGCAAGTGGGTGGTATACTCCTGAGCAGAATTTCCTCAGTTGGTGGTTGTGTGGGGAGGCAAACAGGTCTATCTCTGGCATTCCCCATTTCTCTGTTAAGGTTTTGAAAATATCTAGATGCAGCATCCATTCGTGAGCATCCGTGGTAGTCCTGCTTAAGCTGTCTGCTAGTGAATTTTCTTTTCCTGGTACAAATTTGGCCTGCAGTTGGATGTTGAGATTCAGGGCCAAGTTCCACAGGTCCATTGCCGTCCGGCACAGAGGGTATGAATGTGAGCCTCCCTGTTTGTTGATGTACCACATGACTGTGGTATTGTCCATCCTTATCAGCAGGTGTCCTTGCTGGATGAATGGTCTGAATGCCTCTATTGCATGCTTCACTGCCAGCATCTCCTTTAGGTTTATGTGTAGATTCAGCTGGTCTTGTGACCATAGGCCTTGAATGCACTTGCCTTCCATGTGTGCCCCCCAGCCTAGGTCTGAGGCGTCCGTGGTAATGGTCTGCCTTGGATGTGGTTTGTGGAAAGGCAATCCTCTGTTCATCTGACGGGCCTGAGACCACCACAGGAATTCTTTTTTCAGACATGGAATGATTGGTATCTGGGCTTCTAGACTGTGTCTGTGCTGAGACCATACATTCCCTTAGGTACCATTGTAACTTTCTCATATGCAGCCTGGCATGTGGGATCAATATTATGCAGGATGCCATGTAATCCAGGGCCTGCAGGACTTTCCTTGCAGTAAGCTGAGTTTGTCTTGTTAATGCCATGAAATAGACTGGTAGTTGCTTTTGTTTTTCCTCTGTGAGAAAAGCCATCTGAGTTATTGTGTCCAGTTCTGTCCCCAAAAATGTTATCCTTTGAGATGGCACTAGTCTTGAATTTTGCATGTTGACTGTGTATCCCAAGGCTTGCAGCAGTTGTATGACATAGGCCAAATCCTGTATTAATTTTGTCTTGTTGTCCGCTTGTATTAGGCAGTCGTCCAGGTATGGGTAGATTTGAATTCCCTGAAGCCTGCAGTGAGCAATTACTGATGCCAGGCATTTCGTGAATACTCTGGGCACAGTAGATAAGCCAAAGGGCAATGCTGAGAATTGATAATGCTCTGATCCTGCAAGAAATCTGAGGTGTCTTCTGCAATCTGGTCATATAGGGACGTGCAGGTATGCCTCCTTGAGATCTAGAGTCACCAGCCAAGACTCCTTGCCCAACATGGGAAGAAGTTGCTGTAGTGTCAGCATTTTGAATTTTGGAACAATGAGGTATGTGTTCAGTGCGGACAAATCTAGAATAGGCCTCCATTGATTTTCTTTTCTTGGTACAAGGAATAGTCTGGAGTAAAATCCTTGGCCTTGTTCCATAGATGGTACCTTTTCTATTGCTCTCATCTGTAGTAAACTGATTGTTTTAGAGCCTCTGATTTCTAGCTTGGTGGAAGGTTTGGCATTCCTCTCTTTTTTGGTAGAGTGTGGAAGTGAAACCTGTAGCCCTTGTCTATTGTTTGTAAAGTCCATTTGTCTCCTGTAATACAATGCCAATTTCTTGAGAATAAGGCTAGCTTTCCGCCCAAGGGTGCTTCCAGTTGTTCCCTGGTAGGCGGAATCAGAGCCAAGTCATTGTGTCTGTCCTGTAGATGTGGTTGCAGTCGCAGCTGTGGCAGCACTTCCTTGGTTGGCAGGTTGCCACTGACGACCCCTATAGGCACCCCTAGATTGACCTCTGCCTCTTGGGCGTCTATTTCTGCCTCTCTCTGCTCTGGAGCTGTCTGGAAAGGACCAATTCTTTGAAGGCCAATTTCTGCTAAACCTTGGATGTTGGACCTGCAAAAAATCCTTGACTGTTTGGACAGATTTTGCTTTTTCTTCCACTTTCTTTAGAACCTCCTGTGCAGGGGAGCCAAACAAACTTCGCTTCTCCATAGGGGCATCCAGGAGTTTAGACTTAACATGGTCTGGTAAGGATTGTTCTTTTAACCAGGCATGCCTTCAAATCACTGCTCCAGTCATAGCTGATCTAAATGAAGCCTCCAGTGCATCATAGCCACATTTTAAAAAATGATTACTGACCTGCTGAGAATTGTGTACCAAATCCTGAAGGGACTTACGGTCTAAAGGTTCAGGAGAGGCCAGTTTTTTATTCAGTTGATCTAACAAAAATTGTTGATACTGAATCATGTGAAATTGACAGTTCAAAGCCCTCGCAGAAAGAGTAGCAGATGTATAAACCTTTTTACCCCATCTCTCTAATGCTCTAGATTCCCTTTCAGATGGGAGTGGGTTTTTGGCAGAGGCAGCTGCAACACCCTTAGGGCCCTGAGAAATGGTTTCTGGGTCTGCAGCATGAGCCTTATACAAGTGGTAGTGAGAATCCAGGACCCTGTAGTATCTGTCAGGTTTTGCAGGGGCCGGGGGAAGAGAATCAGGGGTAGTACTGGCATCATTGTATGCATCAACTGAAAGTACAGGTGGAATGGCTAAAGGCCTATGCTGTGGTAAGTGTAAAAAAGTCCTTAGCCTTTTCCTAGAATCTGAAAAATCCTGACCCTGCCATTGGAAGTGTTCCCTCATGGAGTGTAGGGTTTCCCCAAAAGAAAATTCTTCTGGAGGAGAGGCAGAAGGAATGGAGTCCTCTGCATCAGAATCCTCATAAGGTGAGTACGGGCCTTCCTGATGGTCTGATACATCTGAACCATCCGAGGAATAGTCAGAGGACAGAGGTTCAGGGGGTTCAGTCCTAGGCCTCTTATCAGGAGGGGGTTGTGAGGCCCTGTCTGTGTGAGGATGGGATCCCCTGATCAAAGAAATAAGGTCCTCAGCAAGGCTGAGGATCTGTGAACTGGAGGTAGGCCTGTGAGAGGGAGCTTTTGAAGGTAAGGCCTTGGAAAGTTTGGCTGCTTTAGCCCTGGAGAAAGCCTTGATAGACATAGAAGCAGGGGGTCTAGCTGCCCCACGTGCAGGAGTAGAGATGTCCAATGGAATAGTGTCAGACAACTCTTGTGTGCCTGCTACTTCAGAAGGAATTTCTGTAGCCGACTCAGCCATGGCCTGTGTGGCCTCGGTTATCGGAGGCATGCTTTTGGCCGAAGGGAGAACCGAAGTCTCAGTTTCAGCCGAAACAGAGACACTCGCGGTAGGCCTGACCGTGGGCCGTGAGTGTCGGTCCTTTTCTTTGCATTTTTTAGCTAAATGTGTAGTCGGAGTCTCCGACGGCATTTTATATGCAAAAGTGGAGCCAAAAAACTCTTCAGCGAACTCCGACCGACGTCTAAGAGTCCGTCGGTTGAAGGAGGCACAGGCTAAACAAGCTGATACGTCGTGGTCTGGGCCTAAGCAAGGAAGGCAGTAAGAGTGGAAATCCTTATGAGGTATTTGTTTCCCACAAGTTAAACAATTATTTACTTTGTCTGACATCGGCTGAGGCAAGAAAGAGTCCCCAACGGGGTACTTAGCTTTTTAGAAGTCTTCGGTAAGCTGAAATCTCTGGATCTGACCGACTGGCACTTGCCAACAGCTTCTACTTCGGGCACCGCGCGGCAAGAAAGACTGAGGAAAATGGCGTCGGCTGATGCCTTTATACCCCAACAGCTATGACGTCGGGTGAAGTGCGACATCAGCCGAGGCCAGACCCAGACTTTGGAATCCGGCCGACCGAAGGGCTGCCTGAGGCAGGACAACCCATTTGTTAGGACTGCAGATGCATCCTTGAAGGACATCAAGGGTGTTATCTGAAGATTAAGAAAATTAGGGACCAGGGCCTGATGGAACATGTTGTGGTAGGTTATCATGTATTGCACTTTAGTCTAACCCCAATGATTGGAAAATAGACAGAAAAGTCAATACTTCTGGGGATACAAACAGACCCTGTCTGCAACTAGTGCATAGCTAGTGTTATAGCTGTTAATGAGGAGATTCCTGTAGTCTGGGGTTTGACCCTTTCAACTTCTGTCTACTCTGGCATTACACAGCAACACTTTCTGTTAAGTATGCTTAACCTTCAAGCTACAACAAATTTGCTGACCTCTGCTAAAACAAACTTGGCAATTATGATCTCCAAAGCTCTCAGGACAGCAGTCTTTGGCTGGAACACTCTTCATTTAAAATTACACTGAGAAAAAGCCTTCCCTATAGTTTGATCTGCCACTGGGAACCACCTGCCTACTGTAGTCAAAACTCAAGAAACCATTAAA
The DNA here is from genome assembly GCF_019279795.1 of Protopterus annectens. NCBI lineage: Eukaryota > Metazoa > Chordata > Ceratodontiformes > Protopteridae > Protopterus > Protopterus annectens. Next base: position 177,310 of record NW_025048858.1, on the reverse strand, counting down.
CAGCAAGTATACTATGAAAGCACATTTTCATGCAGATTCTAAATGCAACTGCTTTCATGACAACAGCTAATCTCCCACTTCAATGTTCACACTACATGCTAAACAGGAGTTAGGACTCTACCACAGAATTATACTGACAATACCTTCAGACTAAGGATATTGTATTTTGACTACATATTATGCGTATGTGTATAGACATTAACGGATACTATAAAGCTTTTGAATTTGTATCATACTTTGTGACAATCTTCTGTATTTCTACATATGTTAATAATCTACTGTCTCTTCTACACATCAAACTCAGGTTGCAGCTGAAAAGGGTGAGCAGACCAGGCCATCTATCTGATCAGATGTTAATAAGCATGACAGTATTAAAGGTAAACTTAAAAAATAGATATGACAAAAGAGAAAGATGGGGCGGACGTCACAGAGGCAGGAGACAGAGGAGGATGCAAGAATACACAGAACTTTGTAAGAAAGGCCTTATCATGGGCATACAATATAGTTACACTCTGAACCTAAAGTCAGACATCCTGCACTGAAGTTAAACAGGTCATAAAAAAGCTTGGATAATAAGGCTGCAGGAAGCAATGGAATTAACGCTGTATTTTAAATCCTGCAAAATAATGCTCTTACAGTGTTGCGTGGAATTTGCCAACAAATTTGGAAAATACACCAGCTATCATCTGATTGGAAAAGGTCAGTTTATATTTTAATCCCAAAAAAAGGGATTGGAAAAGGTGAACTGATACTTTAATCCCAAAATAGGGCAGTACTACAAAGAGTGCTCAAACAACTGCACTTGTTTCATATGCTAACAAGGCGATGCTCAATATCATGCAAGCTATACTAAACAATATATGGACCATATACTGCAAATTTAGAAAGGTCAGAGGCACCAGAGATCAAACTGCCAATACTGACTGGTTAACACAAAGTGAGGGAATACCACAAAAATATTTACTTCTGCTTTACTGACTACTCCATGTAATGGACCATAAACTGTAGTAAATTTACAGAAATGGGATTATCTGGTCACATTATTTGCCCCACAAAAAAATGTCTGCAAAACTAGAATTTGTATGGAACACTGTTTCTAAAGTGCAACAAGGTTGTATATTGTCACACTAGTTATTTAACATACGAGTTGAATATATAGTGAAAATGCTGGGTTAAATTATTCAGGTTGGGCGTAATACTAATGTCAAATATGCAGTGGATACCACACTGATGGCTGAAAGTGAAGACGAGCTGGTTGATGAAGGTAAAAGTATAAAGCAAACTGACTTTCTGCCCAACATTAAAAAAAAAACTGAAATTATGTAATCCTCTACTCTTAACAATTCTTTGCAAACATATGGGAAGTATAAGCAGTGAAATAAGTTATTTTCCTGTGCTGAAAGACTTCTGCAGATACACTTACAGCAATGAAATGTAAAGATCCTTGCTCCTTAGAATGAAATCTGGACTACAGTTTAAACAGGCATCACAATGTCAACAAATGTCTATACACAAAGCTGTATTGCCCCCTACTAACAGCAGCTGTGAGAACTGAACAAAACGTAAGGGTGCCGGAAAATCAATGCTTCTGAACTGTGGGATTGGAGAAAAAAATCTCCCCCATGAAATGCAAGATGACCAGTTACCACTTTAAAGGTTTTCTTAGCACTTCTTTTTGCTGTAATTTTAATCTCATGTAAAGCTTATTTTCTGACTCTATATGTAGTTTCTGCTTTAGTTAGACCAGTTGAGCTATACTAAGTTGAATAAACTTGTGTTTCTAGTGTACGTTGAGCAACGGCCTAACTTCTTCGTGATTTTGTGTTATCTGGTGGCACCATCTGATGATGTCATACAGACAGCAAACATGCTGTAATTCAATACCACAAGGTACTGAAATAAAGGGAGTTTGAGAAGACCAGGAACAGGTAATGAGATCTTGTAGCATTCTATGTTAATGAAACTAACAGAATGATAAGTTAGTGAAACCTGTTCAGAGCACAGCTTTTAAACCTGATGACCTGGTCTAACCACTCAGTTTGGACCTGAAGCAGCAGTTCATATCTAGTACTGCCATCAGGGAACAGGGTGTGGCATACAGGAGGTGTTGCATGGCTAGACATTGTCCAGCACAGGAGCTCAACCTGTCGGACAGCATAGCATATCTGAAATCTCCCCATGCAAGATGCGGATGGGTTTGTGCAGTCACTAACACACAAGGGAATTAACAACTTTACACACATCTTAAAAGTTCTTACAAATTCATGCGTTACACTTCAGTAATGCTGTCTATGCATCTTATCCCACGCCGCCCTTTTGTTTTCAGTCTTCAGTGTTAGTCACTTCTTCCAGTGACTCTTACCGTCCCCACTGCATAGTCATCATGTTTTAGTTTTCCTATCAGACCTTCCAGTGTACAGATGGATCTTCTTAAAGAAATAGTTTTTGACAGACAGATCGAGTGTGTCAATGTCCTTTGGGGTTGCAAAGTCAAAATTGACTAATCAACTGAAGGAGGTATAAAATTCCACTACAACTGTTTATCAAACTGGGCATGTTATTTACAAGCATAAAAAAGTGAATGGGGGTCAGTTGTACTAGGCAACCTTAACTACACCAGAAAATACCCAGAAGGGAATAAATGCAACTATTATAATACAAGAAGCTTGTACGGTGAAAAAAAACAAATGAGGGCAATATTAACAGACAATGAGGCATTCGAATTCTACTATGCAACATCTGCTGGAAAAAAAATACTTAATGTGATAAAACGTTATGGAAATGAACACCAATCTTATTTTTTTTAAAAAATCCACTGGTGAGAAGCAAAGACACAGTTGCATGGAAATGGAAATGTGGTTTTCCTGTTAATATGATAGCTGCACATATCACAAAGACATCTTTCTATCAAATATGCTTATCTGATGCAAAACTCAAACTCTGTATTACACATTATATAGAGGGGTAAGCTTTTCACACCACATAATAGCACATTTTCTTCAAGTTCTTAAATTCTGATCAGTGGTACAAAAGCCAACTTCAGTCAACAGTACAGAAGCAACATATTCTATGAAAAGAGAACTTAGCACTTTCTGTGAAAATACATACGACTTGTACTGACCACAGGAAAATTTTCTTACGGCTTATTCTCGTTAGATAATTTCTCAAAAACTGCACAGTGTTAATCACTATACATGCTGCCAGTTTCCATCTGCAAATTATCTACCTTAGGGTTTTGTTTACTGCAATTAAATTTACAATTACAAGCTATCAGTATTTTTATGACATACAAATATAGCTAGGTCTGAGTTGAGCAGTGATGTGGAGGATCGAATAATGTTATTTTTGGAAGTTGTATTAGAGAATAATATTTTTTGTTTTGGCAAGCAGTGTTACCTGCAGAGGGATGGCATAGCTATGGGCACTTCCTGTGCCAATAACTATACCAACCTTTTCATGGCTGCATGGGAGACTGAATTTTTGTTTAAATTGGAGGAGTATGTTAGGCATGCTATGTTTTACAGGAGTTTTGTGGACAATGTGTTTTTCATTTGGGGAGGCTCCAAGAAGGAGTTATCTATGTTTATAGAGAGGGTTAATTGTTTGACACAGTTCCTGAAGTTTAGTTAAGACTTGGATTGCTTTTCTTGAGGTTTATGTTCAGAGGTTGGAATGTGGCCTTTTGAATACAGGTGTGTATAGGAAGACTTGCCTTCCTTCACAGACATAGTATTCATCCTGGCTATATGTTTGGCAATATGAGAGGTGAAGTTTGCAGGACCTCCTGGAATACCTCTCAAGTGTACCTCTTTATGAGGAACGTACCTTATTTGGGGTCTTAAAAAGTTCATGTTCCTCGAAGTTCCTCAAAGTTCCACATTGAAAGAGTCACACATTCAGTGTTAGGAAAAGTGAAATCCATGGTAAATAGAAATTAATCATATTAATTCATTTTTTTTTTAAAGTGAAATCCATGGTAAATAGAAATTAATCATATTAATTCATTAAAGGATCTTCTTTATAAGTAAAATCAGCATATTTTAACCATCCTATGACCTTCCTAGTTGAAGTTGTTGGTAAGCCATTAGTATGTGTTACACATTTTGCCCATTTGTTCCACATTATGAAGGCGAGTGTTCCTCATTTTGGAGATGGAAGGTTGAGAGCTATGCCTCCCGGTATAATCCTAGTCAGGTTGGTTTTGAAGATGGTGTTCAGGACTTGTTTCAGAGGTTTAGGGATAGAGAGTATCAGAGTTCTGAAATAGAAAAGGGGTTAGGACCCTCTGCGTTGAGGGATAGTGATGCTGTACCATATTTTTCAGTGGGTGCAATGAATTATTCAGATGGCAATGGTCAGAGTAACAGGTAATAGGAGGGAGAGAGATGGCACTTTTAGAGTACCACTTTACTATACTAAGGATGTGGGGAGTTTGAAGGATGTGATTAGGTCACACTGGGGTGTGTTAACGATTGACCCGGATGTAAGAGATGTTGTGGGTGCCACTCCAGGTTTTGTTTAGAAGACTAGACCGAATTTGAAGAATATGTTGTGTTATCCTAAGTTGGGTTCCAACACTGATGAGAGGGGTTGGTACTGTACAATGTGGCCATTGCAATCATTGCTCCCATACTGACACGGATGTTAGTTTTTATTATCCTGTGTATGGTAATAGCTACAAGGTCAGAGTGTTTACTGATTGTAATTCTTCCCATGTGGTCTAGTTAGCCTCCTGTAATGCCTGTGCTGCGTTTTACATGGGTAAGATGGACAGGAGGCTGAAGGACAGGATTAGGGAACACTTTTACCAGATTAGGGTTCACTCCACTGTAAATGCCTCATCTAAACATGTTTTATCCACTGATCTCACACGTGTTTTGTTTTAAAGTGCTTGATGTTATAAATCATAGTTTTAGGGGAGTGATGTGAGGGGTAGGACGGAAAGTGCAGAGTCCAGGTGGATTGTCAGGCTTAGGGCTGATGTGTTTCCTGGACTCAATGAGAAGGTACCTTTGAGACCCTTCTTGAGAGCCAGGAAACTAAAATGAGCACATCATATTATGTTAAACATGTTTTTATATATATATATATATATATATATATATATTTTTTTTTTTAGTACGTACATTCATTTAGATTTTATATGTATTATATTTTTACGTACATATTGTATGTTATCTTGGTTTGTTGTGGGCAGTTTTAGATCCATTGTGATGTCAGCATTTTATGTATTGTGATGTGCCTTTAAATGTTGATTGACTTTTTGGTGCACTTTTTGTATACGTTGGTATATTAAGAGAGTGTAGAAGACTGGCTTGTAAGGTCTGAAGAAGCCTATTTAGGTGAAAGTGCTTACCAAGTCTGTTTTGTACTACAATAAATTTCTGTTTTAACTTTGTTCTAAGTGGACTTTACGTTTTGCGTGAGTATTGGATCCTCTATACACTGCCTGCCTTGCATCGCTACTGTGCCTTTGATGTGGCTTGTTTTATTCAGATTGTGTTTGGCACAAGGAGCGTTTACATGGTGGGGAGTGATTCTTCTTAGATATTTGATTAAAAGATGGACATACTCTTAAGTAGCTATTACTAACAGGGGTACAGGAATGTCATAATAGAAGATGGGATGGTAGTAGTAAAGAAAGAACATTCAAAGAAACTAAAGGCTACAGACCATTTTATAAAGGAAGTGAAAACACTGTGCTGAAAAGGCTTTTTAGAGATGTTTTTCATGATGACACAATAGCAATAAGGCTCTCCCATGACAAAGAATCCAAGCAAACAACAGATAAGTTGTGAGAAAAAAGGTGGGACCTTAGCAAGTCGGGTCATGCAACTTGGTTAAATTCTTGACAAAAAAGTGCCCCTTGAGGTATTGCATCCCCCACCAAGATCATGTTTAAAGAGCAAAATTACCTTTTATTTTTCCATAACAAAACTGTCCCATGTGCACTTATGCAAAAACAAAAGGCTAATCCACACCAGTTTATAAATGAAATGATTTTAAAAACTGCTTCCAAATGAGGAAGACTAAACATACATAGCCGTATTTACAGCATTAACGGGTTGGCAGGAGATGCATCACTTTGGGTTCCTTCCAGCTCTAATTGTGCTGGATTAGCATGGGTAAGTAATTGTGAATTAAGTTATGCAAATGCCAATAATTAGAGCTTGGAACCCAAAGATACGCAAGCACCTCCTTCTGCCCACTCATTAAAATTAATGTCATAAAATAGGAGCTGAATATTCAATCTTCTATGTTCGGAAGCAAACCTTAAAAACCGTCTTTCTAAAGGCAAAATGAAATTTTCTTTTCACACATACAACCATCTGCATGAACAGAGATGAATGCAAACACTTTTGTGAGAAAAGAAAAGTTTGTTCTGCAGCATTTAAAATGGATCTCTAAGCAAGCACTATGTCTGTTGGCATACCTCTCAAGTGTACCTCATTACGAGGAATGTACCCCATTTGGGGTCTTAAAAAGTTCATGTTCCTCGAAATTCCTCAAAGTTCCACAGTGAAAGTCTGTCACACATTCAGTGTTAGGAAATCCATGGTAAACTGAAATGAATCATATTAATTAATTAATTAATTCATTCATTCATTCATTCAAGGAATCTTAAAGGATCTAAAATAATTAAAAGGATCTTCTTTATAAGTAAAACCAGCATATTTTAAACCATCCTATGACCTTCCTAGTTGAAGTTGTTAGTAAGCCTTTAGTATGTGTTCCACATTCTGCCCATTTGTTCCACATTATGAAGGCGAGTGTTCCTCATTTTGGCGATGGAAGGTTGAGACCTATGCCTGTTGCAGGAGAATAATATCTGTAGGCACACATTTCAAAGAGACTTAGGCCCAACAGCACTGAAAAGATGGAAAGCTTCTGTACAAAAAAGGTTAGAAAAAACTTTCTTGCCATGAAAATTACTGAAATACAGGAAGGAATTTGACAGAAAGATATGCAGAATTCTCTTACACTACCAAGCTTCAGAACTGCTTGCAGAAAAGCACACACACCAAAAGCCAGACTAGCACTCAGCCACCTAGTTTAGGAAAAATCAGCGTATGATTACAGTAACATGCACCACATACACATACAAGTGACATGTAATGCAATTAAGCAATAACCCACGCCTGGGTGTGGGTAATGCTGGATTTACCCACGGTTGGTGTGGTTTGGTCATGAGGGTGAAGCCAGAGTGGCCAAACAAAGACAACCGTGGGTAAATCCAGCATTACCCACACCCAGAAGTGGGTTATTGCTATTACACAATAACATTATTTAAGAAAAAAAAAAACTTCATTTTCTTAAATGATGGCATTGTATAATGATGCCTCTGTGCTGCCCTTCTGCAGCTGTCTAGTATTCTGCGGCAGTTCTGATGTACTGTGCATGCATATGCTTACGCGGTACATCAGATCTGTGGGTGGAAGCAACGTTGCTTTTTACAAAGTGTCTCACTATGTTAAAGGAGTTTAACATAGCGAGACAGCTTGAAAAAAAGCAACGGAGAAAGGAAGCTCTCCGTTACTTTTTTAAAGCTGTCTCGTTATGTTAAACTCCTTTAACATAGCGAGACAGTTTCTAAAAAGCAACGGAGATCTTGCGTTCTCCATTGCTGTAAAGACATACTAATGGAAAAAGTCCGGGCGACCGGTCCCATTTCCATTAGTATAAGTCTTGGATTTACAACATGCACGCTGACCAATCAGCGTGCACGTTTTGGAATATTAATGGGGGGGGGGTGTTGTATAATGAGAGATGCAATTCCACTATCATACTCGCTCAGAAATATGCATACCATATTTAATCAGGATTCAACTACATATTCTTATTTAATAATAAAGCTGTGCTCTTGCAAAACATTTGATTGTGAGAAGCACTGACAATAAGCACTAAATGCAGACATATATGGGACATGCTACATCAATTTTTAAATCCCACACACCTTCCCCTAAATCCACTAGAAAGCAACTTTAACTCATTTTTTTTTAATTATGGTCTATAGTGTGTGCAATGAGAGGCAAATGAAGAGGGCTATCAACCAGGTAGCCACAAAGGTGGTTTGTGCCCTCACCATCATCCTCACAAAGAAAGGCATTTCTATTGAAGTCCTTATCTCACCTTGGCGGCTGATGACTGACATGAGCATTGACATCACTGCAGCACCTGTTACACTTCCCAGTGTGTTGGCATGCTACCACTGACATGCAAATGAGGATCACCAGCTTGGGATGGCCATGGTCACAGCCCCAGTCCTGGTTGTTTTTGTTGTATGCAAGCCTCTTCTTGCATAATGGTGATGGTCAAATTGAAACCACCTCTACAGCCCCCCCCCCCCACCTCTCCAGCCCCCCACCCTCACTCCAGACTGGAAGTCCTGCGTTGGCCAATTATTCTCATCCTTCCCTGCCTGGCCCTTCCAGTGCCCAAACCTGCATGACCTGATTTTGAATAGAGGTTATTCACATGAAGGGTTTTATCACCTTCTTTCACAGAGCTGGATGCAATTTGTGTGTTTACCACCAAAGACTGGAGAACCTTTAAGACAAAATTTTCTGAATGACAGATGTGTAGATAATGTGCTGTTAAACTGCAAGAAGGGTTTACTGCCCCCATTAACCTCCAACTCGGAGAGAGAGAGACAAAAATGGAAACACTCCGTCAGTACCAGTACAAACTGCTTTGCATTAATGTTTTGGGGCCGATATCCGCACCAACTGCTTTATTTTTTCAAACACCTTCACTGAATTATCACTTGTGACAGGCAAATTGACATTCATGTAAAAGTAATCACAGTATAACAAATATTATACTTTATTACTATACATCATATAAACTAAGTAACATCCATTTCCTAGGAAAGATTCTCATTTCCTTGATTTCCTAACAAAGCTACCTCTTTCAATAGAGTTAGAAAATCCTTGAAAGTTGGACTGATAGTGGAGTTCCATTTCCATGTGATTCATTTTTTTGATACTGCCATTATAGTCCAAAGAAGATACCAGTCTTTCCTTTTCATTGCAGTGGCTTCATATATATTCAGGAGCATTAATAACTTTGACAAAATAAAAGAATCAGTATAAATGGTTTGCAAAAATTCACCAATATCTTCCCAAAATTTCTTTATATAAGAACATTCATACATAATGAGACCAATCTGCATTACATTTTAATGAACACCTCCAACATAATGTTTCATTCATGGTATTAAATTTAGCTATTTTACTTGGAGTGTAAAAGGCTCTGTGAAGGAGCTTCCACGTAAGTCAGTGTGCCACACAGTCGCAGCCCTTAAGGCTAAACACACCTAATACACTTGTAATAGGTGACTATCATCAGACATACTGACGTCCATCTCACCAGGCTGAACAAGGAGAAGGTCACTGTAAGCTGCCTGTCGGGTGTCAGGATCCACCACATAACAGAAGCACTCAGGTCACTCCAAAGCAAGTACAAATATGACTCCGTCATTGTCCATGCTGGTGTGAATGACCTGAGATGTACCTCCCTGGATTACATCAAAAGAGACAGAGGAGCACTCTGATCATGTGGCCCAGGCCGTTATGACCCTGACCTTGAGTGGCATCTTACCCTCACCAAGAATGGTACCACAGTATAAAGACAAAATGATCAATTTCAACAATTGGCTAAAGTATTGGTGTCACTCAGAGGGGATCCAGTATATGTCAGCCTGGGATGACATGCTTGACGAGCCACGTTGCTTCGCTAGGGACGGCTTGCACCTGTCGCCCCTGGGTTTTTGAATACTGGCCAAGGCTCTTGCCACCCCCCCCAGTGCCTTTTTTAGGCAAGGCTCAAAATACAAACCCACCTCCTTAGACAACACAAGGAAAAAGAAACTAAGGGTAATGCTGGTCAATGCCAGAAGTCTAAACCTCAAGATGCACTTTTCGAGACTGTCCTCAGTATGGAGAATATTGATATCTGTGCAGTAACAGAAACCTGGCTCAAGGCTCCCGAGAGCACCCCAGCACTACCAGGCTATACCTCATACCATGCTTTTCGGCCCCAAAACTCGGACCGAACCACAAGAGGAGGGGGAGTATCCATATTAATCAAAGATACCCATACCTCCAGGCTAGTGGCACTGCACGAAGCATCTGAGAACATCCATGTGCAACTAACAGTGGGCAAAACTGTCTTCCAGTTTGTAGCCTGGTACAGACCACCCTCCCAAACTCGGAAACCCCACTCGGCTTTCCTGAAGACACTGGAGAATATGAAAGTCTCTCCAAACACCATTATATTGGGTGACTTTAACTACCCAAGCATAGACTGGGAGCACTACTCAAGCCCCAACACCGTAGCCCAACGGTTCCTAGAATTTATAAACTCAAATGCTATGGAACAACTGGTCACCACTCCCACAAGAGGGGAAAATGTATTGGACCTGATCATCACCAACATGGGAACTCTATGTTCCATACCAGAGGTATACCCCTCATTGGTAAGATCTGACCATAAATTAATCACTGTGGACATCCATATCCCGTCCCCAGCCCCAGCAAAGGAAACCACGGTCAAAAACTTCTCAAAGGCAAACTTCCCACTTCTTAAACCGAGGTGGAATCCTTCAAAGCCCCAGGGCCAGTGGAAAATACGGCCCAAACTGCAGAATCCTTTACAAACACATTCTATGGATGCCTACAGGAATTCATGGATTGTGCTATCCCAAATAAAACCAAGACACACTCCTCCAAGGGCAAGAGACCTGTCTGGTGGACCCCAGCCATAAATAAGCTGTACAACAGAAGGAGGAAGCTACCACATGATAGAGCAAAATCCCTGAAAGGGAAGGCAACTCTGATCAGTACTAGCAAAAAACTACGATCCCTCATAAAATCATCTAAGGCTAGCTTTGAAAGAAAAATTGCCAAGACGCTAAAGATAATCACAAGGCCTTCTTTAGTTATGTCAGAAACCTGGGTGGAAAAGTACAGTTTTGTACCTACCATAAATGTAGATGTTCGAAGATCCACATTGCTGCAGTCCTAACACTTGGGTAGTCCGCTGTCCCTCTGTCGGCCCGAATATCAGAGTATAAGGCTGGCGTCAGTCAAGGCGCATTTGACTGACATCAGAACGTCAGGGTACAAATGCGCATGACCGACGTCATATCCTCAGTCTTTTCTTGCCCCAGATGTCAGAAGACCCTAAAAAGAAAGGTCAAAACCCATAGACAACAACTAAACAACTAACCAGCCTAACACCAAAAATATGTACAATATATACAATTATACAATTATACCTCAGATGGATAACCCAACCCACACAACCACCTCAAACTACAGAGGGGAAGGAGGGAGGGTAAATTGGACTGCAGCAATGTGGATCTTCGAACATCTACATTTATGGTAGGTACAAAACTGTACTATGTTCTTCATCTCACATTGCTGCAGTCCTAACACTTGGGTAGAATCCCAAAGCAGAGGTAAGGGAGGATGGCTAAACTATAATGAAGCAGGAGCTGCCAAAATGCCCTGCAACACAGCAGTGGCAAAACCAGCCCTGGATTTAGAGTACAGTGGAAGGTGGTAATGCCTAGAGAAGGTATGCACTGAACTCCAAGTGGCTGCCTCCAAAATATCCTTAGTAGCCACCCCCCTAAAAAAAGCTGTTGAAGTGGCAGTAGCCCTAGTGGAATGAGGCCTAATCCCAGCTGGAATCTCTTTGCCATGATGGGAATAACAGAAAGCAATGCAAAATCCAATCCACTTAGAAATAGTTTGTTTTGACACAGGCTTGCCCTGAGAGCACAAAGCAAAAGAAACTAATAACTGCTGAGATTGTCTGAACCCTTTAGTTCTGTCCAAATAATATCGCAACTGCCTGTGTACATCTAAAGTGTGCAAAATCTTTTCCCCTTTAGTTTGGGGATTTGCATAAAAAGTAGGCAAATGAATAGTTTGGTTTAAAGCCACACTAGAAACCACTTTAGGCATAAAGGAAGGATTAGTACGTAAAGATACCCTATCCTTATGGAAAATTAAGAAAGGCTCAACTGCCATAAGGGCCTGCAATTCAGAAACCCTTCTTGCAGAGGTAATGGCCAACAAAAAAGCAGTTTTCCATGACAAATATTTCAACTCAGCAGTAGCTGCAGGCTCAAAAGGTTGTAGAGTGAGTTTCTCCAACACAAAATTGAGATCCCAAGCAGGAGTAGGAGCCTTTCGTGGGGTCTTATATTCTTTGCCCCTCTAAGAAATTGCTTGAACAAAGGATGAGAAAACAATGGTGGGTCACAGTCGTAGTGAGCTGAAATTGCTGCAGCATGAATCTTAATAGAAGAGAAGGACAAACCTTTGTCCAATAACTCAGTAAGATATTGAAGAGCCACACTTAAATCAGGCTCAGAAACATCCAAATCCTTAGCTGCACTCCAAAATAAAAATCTCTTCCATTTATCTGCGTACACTTTCCTTGTACTAGACCTTCTAGCTTCCAAAATCACATTCAAAACTTGTTGTGGAAGTTGAGACCCTCTATGGTTTAAAACAGAATATGCCATGCTGTTAGGTGAAGAGAGTGAAGTTTGACATTGAGCAAATGACTGTCCTCCTGGGACAACAGATGTGGAATCAAAGGCAAAGGCCATGGAGGCTTCTGTACTAGACTTCTCAGTAATGGGTACCAGTGCTGTCGAGGCCAATCTGGAGCTATCAAAATCATCCATGGCTTGTCCTGTCTGACCTTCAGAAGTACCTTTGGGAGGAGAGGCAGAGGTGGAAAGGCATACACATGAAGATTTTTCCAACTGAAAGAAAGAGCATCCACTTTCCAAGCTGTGGGATGAAACCGCTTTGTGCAAAACTTTGGCAGCTGGTGGTTTAGTGGAGAAGCGAACAGATCTATGTCTGGAGTTCCCCAGGACACTGTCAATTTCTGAAATACATGAAGATCCAGTTTCCACTCGTGGGGATCCATGATTTGTCTGCTTAACACATCTGCTAAGGAGTTCTGTGCTCCCGGCAGAAACCTTGCCTGAAGACGTAGTTGCAAACTGAGAGCAGTCTCCCACAAAATCATTGCTTGCCTGCATAGAGGATAAGAATGTGTTCCCCCTTGCTTGTTGATGTACCACATGACAGTTGTGTTGTCTGTTAGAATCAACACCTGCCCTGGAAGAAGTAAATCCTTGAAAGCTATTAATGCAAACTGGACTGCTAACATCTCCTTCAAGTTGATATGTAGATGCTGTAGTCTGACAGGCCACTTGTCTTGTATCCACTTTCCGTTTAGATGAGCTCCCCAAGCTTTGTCTGAGGCATCTGTCGTTAAAATCTGACTCGCCTCTGGCCGGGTCACAGAGAGTCCCTTGTTTAGGTGACATTCCTGAGCCCACCACAAAAATTCCTTTTGAATGCAAGGTATTATTTGAATGACAGTGTCCAGATGCTGGCAGTGCTGTGTCCATACATTTTTGAGATACCATTGCAACTTCCTCATATGCAGTTTGGCATTGGGAAGCACCAGAATACAAGATGCCATGAACCCTAAGGCTTGAAGGACTGTCCTTGCAGTCAGCCCGGACTGAAGAGATAGATGATGGAAGTAAAGGGAAAGATTCTTTTGTTTGTCCGGGGTTAGAAAGGCCATCTGGGATGCTGTATTCAGTCTTACACCCAGAAAGCACATGTCTTGAGAGGGTACTAGACTGGACTATTTCGTTCACAGAATACCCCAGGCATCTTAGCACTGCTATCACATATTCCAAATGACAAAGAAGCTCGTCCCTTCCTTGAGCCAGAATCAGGCAATCGTCCAAATAAGGATAGATTTGTATTCCTTTTAGCCTGAAGAAAGCTATCACTGGAGCCAGAACTTTCATAAATACTCTGGGCAGTAGATAAGCCAAAGGGCAATGCAGAGAACTGATAGTGAGAAGTCCCAGTCCAACGCAGATATTTCCTGCAACTTAGCCTGATAGGAACATGAAGGTAAGCCTCCTTGAGATCCAAAGTTACCATCCAGTGATCCTTGCCCAGTAGAGGTAAAAGCTGTTGTAACGTCAACATTTTGAACTTGGGAATGTCCAGATAAGTGTTGAGGATAGATAAATCCAAAATTGGTCTCCACGTGTTCCCCTTTTTGGCACAAGGAACAGGCGAGAATAAAATCCTAGGCCCCTTTCTGGCATAGGAACCGGCTGTATGGCCCCTATTTGGAGTAACAGAGAAATTTGCTTGTGAGCCTCTATTCTTTGTTGAGGAGGAATGTCTGGCATGCCTTTGAAAGGAGGCAAGGTATGGAAATAAAACCTGTAACCGTGATGTATGATATCCAGTACCCATCTGTCTTGGGTAATCAAACTCAATTCTCTTTGAAAAGTGCCAACCTTCCTCCCAAAGGTGCTGCCAGGCGAGAAGGTTCTGGCAGCTGAAAAGGTAGGTCATTGGGTCTGTTTACGAAAGGACTGACCCCTGCCCTCACCCGAAGACTGTGCAGGAGAGCTCCCTGTTCTAGGCCTGAAAGAGCCCTGACCTCTGCCCCTGCCACGTCTAGATCTACCCCTAGACTGGGAATCATAAGAAGGATACGTCCACCCTTTAGTAGGCCAATTTCTACTAAACTTTGGAGGCTGAACCTGCAAAAAATCTTTAACAGTCTGCATAGACTTAGCCTTGTCTTCCATTTTCTTTAAAACTGCCTCAACAGGAGAACCAAACAAAACATCAGATTGCAAAGGGGCATCCAAAATCCTAGTTTTAACATGGTCAGATAAATTTTGATCCCTCAGCCAGGCATGCCTGCGAAGAACTGACCCAGTGGCAGCCATCCTAGACGAGGCCTGAACAGCATCAAAACCACATTGCAAAGAATGCTTACCCACCTGTTCAGAAACATGCACTAAATCTTGTAACTCTTTACAATCAATACCTTCCGCCAGAGCATCAACCTTAGATTTCAACTGTGAAAGGAGATAATTTTGATATTTCAACATGTGAAACTGGCAATTCAAAGCTCTCATGGCTAGAGTGGAAGAAGTATAAACTTTCTTACCCCACCTATCCAAGGCCCTGGCCTCTTTATCTGCCGGAACTGGATTCTTGACAACAGAAGCCTTAACACCCTTAGGCCCCTGGCTAACAGTTTCTGGGTCTGCCCTAGGACTCTTAAAAGATACTTATGAGCTTCAGGCACCCTGTAATACCTATCCGGTTTAACAGGAGCAGGAGGCAAAGAATCAGGATTAAGAGAAGCCTCTGCAAACACATCTTCCACCACATTCAGAACAGGAGGTATAGCTAAAGGCCTATGCTGGGGTAAAAACAAAAATGCCCTAAGCCTTTTCCTGGAATCAGAGAAATCCTGACCTTCCCATTTAAAATGCTCTCTCATGGAGTGAAGGGTCTCTGAAAAAGAAAAATCCTCAGGAGGAGAAGCAGAAGGAGTAGAATCATCCTCATCAGAATCAGAATAATGAGAATACTCCTGCAAGTCTTCAGCCGAAGACTCAGACACATCCGAAGCCTGCTCATAATCCCCCAACACAGGTTCCATCCTAGGCCTCTTATCAGGAGGGGGCATAGAGCCTCTAATCAAAGTAATTAAATCTTCTGCCATTTTAAGCATGTGCTTCTTGGGCACTGAACCTGAACTAGGAGTGACACCCACAGAAGCAAAACTAGACCTGCCTTTAGGAGAAGCCTTGGAAGCAGAAAGAGAGGGCCTAGACACCTTAGGAAGGGAGGGGAGTACAGTTACCTGAGAAGCCCCTACAGCCTGGCCTGCCTCCTGGGAGGCCACATCCTGTAAAAACACAGTTTCTCCCTGGGACTCCAGAGAGGCCTCCGTCGGAACCACCGGTTCTACTGACGCCTCTAAAGAACCGGCGTCCGGTTCGGACGACTCTAACCTAGGTTTAACTGCCTTGTCTTTGCGCTTCTTTGAGGAAGCGTCGGAGCATCCGACGGCATATTGTAATTGCACTGCTTCCCAAAGACCAACCTGGCACAATCCAACCTACGCTTTATAGTGCGTTTATTGAACCGAGCACAAAAGCGACACCCAACAACGTCGTGCTCAGGTCCCAAACAAGGTATACACAAATTATGGTAATCTCTATGCGGTATCTGTTTCCCACAAGAAATACAGTTATTCACTTTTTCTGACATCCGGTAAACCACTGAGGCAAGAAAAAACCAAAATATTCCCCAACGGGGTACTTAACCAACTCTGACTTCGGGTCTGAAACTCAGTCGAAAAATTTCAGAACGCCGAACGGCACTTGCAACACTGCTTCTGCATCGGACCATGCGGCAAAAAAGACAGAGGATATGACGTCGGTCATGCGCATTTGTACCCTGACGTTCTGATGTCAGTCAAATGCGCCTTGACCGACGTCAGCCTTATACTCTGATATTCAGGCCGACAGAGGGACAGCGGACTACCCAAGTGTTAGGACTGCAGCAATGTGAGATGAAGAACATCTTCCAGATATGCTCCGAGTTAGTGCAAAATGACAAACAATACACTGAACCCACAGACATCGCCAACAATCCTGGCAGGTTCAGTGCAAACTCCCAAATGAGCAAATGACTATCCCAACAGAGTGTAGCCTCCCTGACATCACAGATGCACAGGTGAGAGCTGCCCTCTCCAAAGCAAAAAAACACAGCATCAATGGGACCGGACGGTGTCCCGGGCTGCGTTTTACATGAGCTCCAAGAAGAACTGAACCCTCACTTAAAATCACTATTCAGTCTCAGCCTTACAACAGGATATGTACCCAAAGAATGGTGTACAGCAACAGTGGTCCCACTCCATAAAGGTCGTGCCACAACAGACCCCGGAAACTATCGCCCTATAAGCCTAACTAGCCTGGTCTGCAAAGCTATGGAGCGTATCATCATGGAACTCATAAGCAAAGATATTGGGAACCTCCAAACACTGGATCCTACCCAATTCGGCTTTAAGGGCAGATCTGGCCTCTTGAACTCTGTCGATTTCTTTGAAACAGTCACCAAGGCCATAGACGAAGGGAAGGTAGTCCACACAGCCTACTTTGACCTTGCAAAAGCCTTCGGCACAATACCCACTCGGGCATCATAAATAAACTCACCAACTTAAATATCAACCCCTATGTCACAAGATGGGTTGCAAACTGGCTTAGTGATAGAACCCACATGGTCAGAATTGCAGGTGCCATGTCAGACTCTAAACCAGTTACAAGTGGCGTCCCACAAGGCTCAGTCCTGGGACCTCTCTTGTTCGGTATATATTTCTCTGAGGTACAGGCTTCTCTGAGGTACAGGCTAACACAGGAGGACTACGGCTGACAAAGTTTGCAGATGACTGCAAATTGGGGGCCATAATCGACTCACCAGCTGACACAAGCATCCTCCAAAAAGGTCTCTCAGAGACGGATAACTGGTGCCAGAGCCATGGCCTAAAGCTAAATGCGAAAAAGTGCATAGTCATCCCCTTTGGGAAAAACAAAGTGCCCACAAATTACCATATAGGTGGTAATCCATTAAGTACAGAAGTAGTAATTAGGGATTTGGGGACCCAAGTAGATTGGCAATGTGATTGTCAAAGGAGAGATTGCAAAGTGGTTAGAAAGACATTCTATATAGCCCACCTTATCACAAAGGGGTTCACATCTAGTTCAAGAGGGGTCATTGTGCCCCTCTACGCATCACTCATCAGGCCCATAATTGAATACAGTGCCCCATTTGGGATGTACCTTACCCGACACTTGCTACAACTAGAAAGACCCCAAAAGTACCTCACCAAGAGGATCAATGGAATCAAACAGATGCCCTATGCAGTTAGGCTAAAGAAACTCCAGCTCTACTCAGTTGCTTACCACCTACTCGGAGGCGACCTGTGCCTGACATATAAAGCCATGTCCAACCCTGAATTAATGGACATGCTCCACCTCAAGAAATCCAAATCCATCAGAGCTACACGCTCCAGTGACTTAAACCTCAGCACAGAAATAAATAGAACATGCTGGAGAGACAGATTTCATATCCCAGAGGCTCCCCTCACTCTGGAACAAAATCCCAATCCATGTTAGACAGAGCTCCTCAGTGACCCTCTTCAAGAAGAATCTTGACGTTTGGACGGGAGATCGTAAATTTACCCCTGGGATCTCTTTGTCACTGCTAGACAGAGGCACGGTAAACTAACCTTAAATGGGCTATCTTCTGTGACCTACTATACAGAGGCACAGTCAACTAATCTAAAAAGGGTGGCGAAAGCCAAACACACTCTGGCTAGGCTTGTAAATGCCCTAGGGCAGATAGCCTAGTATCAACCTATGAACCTATGAACCTATAAATTATGCAATTCTTGCCTTTTTTTTTTTTTTAAACATGAAACATCTTTATTAAACCATCACTTACTACACAGGCAATCATACATTTATATAAAAGAAAAAACAAACCCCACTGACACAATCCAAGTTGCAAACATGTTGCATCACAAATCATACTGACACACTCCCAGTTGCAAATATAATCACTTATAATCTACCCAGTCTTTTTCAAGTATTACACAGCTCATTGAAGTCCTGCCACCTTTCAAACCTCATTCCTCCCTTGTATGTATTGTTTCCACATTTCCCATTTTTCTCCTATGTAGTTTGCTCCTACCCTTTTCTAAAGACCTGAATTATAGTTGTTTCATCTCTTGTTACTATATTCACTACCTCTAGTACACGTTGTTTAGATTTTGATTTCCATTTTCTAGTAACTTTTTTTGGCAGCCACCATGAATAGACACAGCAAGGCCTTACCATTCCTAGATAATTCCAATTCTGTATAAAAGCTCAGAAGGATCACCTTCCTTGTCAGACCAATCTGCCCACCCAGCAACTCCGACAGTGCATCCCCCCCACAGGGAATCCTAAAGTCTGCCATTTCATCTCACTCCCAGAAAATATGTTCCCAATTACCTCTTTCTTCCCAGTCACACCTCCAACATTTGCCATCTGTCAAAGAAAAAATTCTTTAGTGTCTACTCAGGGTATAGAAATATCTATGAAAACATTTCCAGGCAAAAATCCTAAATCTTCTGAATTTTGTTGCTTATTTAGGAGACCTACATATATCCTCCCATTGCTTCTTTGCAAATTGCGTATCCAGTTTCTTTTACCAATCCTTTCTTACTTCCTCCGATTGATTCTTATAGTTTCTTATCATGCAATCTTTTACATGCTTTACTAATTATTCCTTTTCTAAAGACCGCTTCTGTTCTAGATTCTACTAAAACTCTACCAGTGCTGGTCTTTTGTTTAGGACCCCCCCCCCCATTTCTTTATCTTTGCTTATACTCTGATATCAAATCCCCGGTAAATTTCTAACCTGCAATTCAAATAAACTCTTGGCATCTTCCCATTCTATCTTTCCCCCTCTAGTTTTTTGCTCCCAATACCTTGGTTCCTTTGCCAGTTTTTTTCCCCAATAAATTCCAGCCTCCTCTTACCTACTGGTCTATATCCCTAAATGCAGTAATCCCCTATCAGCATAAACTCCTTTCTCCATTCCTGTGCTGGCTTAGTTCTTAGAATACTTTCTATTTTATGGATATAATGTTCTGTATGATTACTGTTATTCTCCTTAAAAAGCCTGCATCCAAAAACGAACTCTCCTTGTTTATTGAGCTTCCTCCGTTTCATCACCCCCTTTCCACACTGAAATCTAGTTTTCTGCTTAAGCTATATATAGGACTCAACTGTGTAGCTCTGACATACCCCTTCAAATTGGGTACACCCACTCTTCCCTGTTCTAATGGGATATTCAACTTACCCCATTTGACTTTTGCTGTCTTCCCCTCCCGGATAAAGTCTTTCAGCTCTTTATTAACTGCTATCCACAACTTCTCCTCTGCTTGATAAAAATATGCCTGACCTGTGTACAAGACTAAAAGGACTAAAAACATTTTTAACTGTTTGTACCTTATCTTATTACCCATACAGCAAAGCTTCCATTTTCTCAGTCTTTGCATGATCTTTTTAGTCTTTCTGCCACATATCCTTAGCTGCCACACTAGAATCATTTTTAATCCATACTCCTAAATACTTCATTTTATCATGTCCAGATAAATACAGATATTCCTGAACCAATGTGTCTGGGTACATAAATTTACCACTACTGCCTTTGTTTTAGCTTCATTAATTTTGCATCCAGAAATTATCTCAATCGGTCTCAAAATGTTCCACAACACTGTAATGGCTCTTTCTGGTTTTCTCAGGTATAAAATATCATCTGCAAATAAAGCCAGCTTTTCTTGACTACCATACCAATTATATCCTTGAATTTCTGAGTCCCCTATTTTCTTTGCCAATGGCTCTAAATATAACGCAAATAATAAAGGGGAAAGAAGACACCCCCTGCCTGGTTCCTCTGCTCAAGCAGAAATCATTGGTGAGGTATCACACACTTTATCCAATCTCTCATACATCCTCCTAATCAATCTTATAATTTGTTTCAGGAAATGCAAATGTTCCCATGGCCCTGTTCATAAAGTAAGCAAAAACGAAACGTCAGTAGGAAAAAACACTTTAATAACGAGCAAAGCTTTCGGAAATAGTCCTTTGTCAATACTGAAATGCATGAGTACATTCTCTGTATATATAGGTCCCAAAACAGTGCATTTTTAACTTTAATAGTGCTCTTATTTTATTTTATTTATTTCTTGCTTGTTATATTTTTAATGTAAGTCATGTGATTTTGGCTGTCTGTCATATGACTGTTTTGGGACCTATATATACAGAGAATGTACTCATGCATTTTAGTATTGACAAAGGATTATTTCCGAAAGCTTTGCTCGTTATTAAAGTGGTTTTTCCTACTGACGTTTCGTTTTTGCTTGCTACCTGCTGTTGCCTTTGTGTTTTTGGATCTTCCTGTTCATAAAGTCCCAGCTTACTTTGCATCAAGACCAATCCTTAACAGTGGTATTTTCTTACATACTGCTTCCCTCTGGATCATCAATGTTCTGTTAATGGTGTCAAATGTTTGCCTCCCCCCATTCCACAAAACCACACTGATCCATATCTACCAGTTTTGGCATTACTTTGTCATTCTTTTAGCCAGTATAGACATGAACACTTTATAATTGTGATTTAGTATTGAAATGGGCCTGTATGAAGCTGGATCGGATGGATCTTCACCCTATTTAGGTGTTACAGCTACCACTGCTTTCTTCCAGGACATTGATACTTCTCTTAAAATACTATTGAACAAAAAGTACAGTTTTGTACCTACCATAAATGTAGATGTTAGAGTGTTCACCCTGCTGCAGTCATCACACTTGGGTTATCTTGCAGTCAGGTGGTCCCGCAGTTGGCCTGAATTCCAAAGTCTTGGTCCGGCGTCGGTTGCTGTCGCTTCTTCCCTGACGTCAGTGCACCAGGGGTATATGATGCATCCAACGCCATTTTCTTCAGTTTTTCTTGCCCCAGATGTCAGGTGCCCCCAAAAAGGTGGTCAGTAATTAGTACCAATCTAAGAAATTTAGCACAAACACAACATCCCTCCAGCTATAAGCAAATACATCAGAAAGGTATTGTAAAGAATTAGTTAGTTAGGTCAGAGGGGATGGAGGAAGGGTAACCTGGACTGCAGCAGAGTGAATACTCTAACATCTACATTTATGGTAGGTACAAAACTGTACTATGTTCATCGTGTTACCCTGCTGCAGTCACCACACTTGGGTAGAATCCCAAAGCTAAGGATGGGAGAAGGAGTCAAACAGGGTTAGAGGAGGCTAGAAGGCCCTGCAGGACTGCAGTGGCGAAGCCAGCTCTAGTCTTAGAGTAAAGTGGTAAGTGGTAGTGAAGGTGTGTACTGAACTCCAAGTTGCAGCTTCCAAAATATCCTTGGTTGACACCCCTGAGGAAGGCTATAGATGTAGCTGCTGCCCTGGTAGAGTGGGGCCTTATGGTAGCAGGAAAGTACAGTTTTGTACCTACCATAAATGTAGATGTCCGATAGGTATGCATCTGCAGTCATAACATATGGGTTGTCCTGCCTCAGGCAGCCCTTCGGTCGGCCGGATTCCAAAGTCTGGGTCTGGCCTCGGCTGATGTCGCACTTTCCCCGACGTCAGAGCGTCTGGGGTATAAAAGCATCAGCCAACGCCATTTTCCTCAGTTTTTCTTGCCCCAGATGCCAGGTGCCCTCTAGGAAGGCTAAATTTGGATAAATGCTGAAAGTTCCAAACATTTGCAAATTATATACATGATAAACAAACAAATACACCATAATAGATTCCCCCAGCTAGCTAAAAGAGGGGTAAGCACCCTAGGAATACCACAGAGGGGAAGGAGGGAGGTAATCCTGACTGCAGATGCATACCTATCGGACATCTACATTTATGGTAGGTACAAAACTGTACTATGTCCTTCAAGGATGCATCTGCAGTCATAACATATGGGTAGAATACCATAGCCAATCTGGGGGAGGAGGTACTAAGAAAGGATGGTGTAGTTAAGATCCCCTGCAGGACTGCAGTTGCAAACCCTGCTCTGGATCTAGAGTATAAAGGTAGATTGTAATGCTTGGCAAATGTATGCACGGAGCTCCATGTAGCAGCTTCTAAAATGTCCTTGGTAGCCACCCCCTGTAGGAAGGCTGTAGTGGTGGCCGTGGCCCTTGTGGAGTGAGGCCTGATATTTTCAGAAACTGTCTTTCCATGAAAGGAGTAGCAAAAGCGAATGCAATTTCCTATCCATTTTGAAATTGTCTGTTTGGAAATTGCTCTTCCTTGCACTCCAGTTGCATATGCTACAAAAAATTGGTCAGTTTTTCTGCTAGTTTTTCTGTCCAAGTAGTAGCGTAGTTGTCTGTGTATATCCAGGGTGTGCAAAAGTTCTTCCCCTCTATTCTGTCGATTAGGGAAGAACGTAGGCAAGTGAATAGCTTGGTTCAAGGATACCCTAGATACCACCTTTGGCATAAAAGTGGGATTGGTTCTTAGTGACACCCTGTCCTGGTGGAAAATAAGAAAAGGCTGCACTGCCATTAATGCTTGTAATTCAGACACTCTTCTTGCTGAAGTGATTGCCAGAAGGAATGCAGTTTTCCAAGATAGAAACTGTAGATCCGCTGATGCTGCTGGTTCAAAAGGAGGTAGTGTCAGTTTCTCCAGCACAAAATTGAGATCCCAGGCAGGTAGAGGGGGTCTTCTTGGAGGTTTGATATTTTTGGTCCCTCTCAGAAATTGTCTGAGGAGAGGGTGTGAGAAGATAGGTGGATCCACATTGTATTCTGATGAAATTGCTGAAGCATGAATCTTAATGGAAGAATAGGACAGGCCACTGTGGAACAATTCTGCTAAATATTCTAGGATATGTGCTGGGTTTGCCACTGTGACATCTGTGCCCTTTGCTGTGCTCCAAATGAGAAATCTCTTCCATTTAACTGATTACGTCTTCCTTGTGGAAGGCCTGCGAGCCTCCAGGATAATGTCCTTCACCCTCTGAGATGAAACAATTTGATTAGGATTTAAGGAATTTTCCAGGCAGTTAGCTGCAATGTTTTCAAGTTTGGATGCAGGGTCTTGAAATTGTTCTGAGTCAGAAGAAGAGGCCATAGGGGGAGAGGCCATGATTTTGCCTGAGACATGCTTCTCAATAATGGATACCAGTGTTGTCTTGGCCAGTCCGGAGCTATCAGTATCACTTTTGGCTGTTCCTCCCTGATCTTCAGTAGAACCTTGTACATAAATGGGAGAGGTGGGAAGGCATATACTGTTAGGGCTTTCCAGCTGAAAGAGAGAGAGTCCACCCTCCAAGCTTGTGGGTGGTATGTCCTTGAGCAGAATGTCTTCAGTTGATGGTTGAGTGGGGAGGCGAACAGATCTATCTCCGGCATACCCCATGTGTTTGTTATAAGTTTGAAGATGTCTGGGTGCAGCATCCATTCGTGTGCATCCATGATGGTTCTGCTTAAGCTGTCGGCCAGTGCATTTTCTTTCCCTGGCACGAATTGGGCCTGTAGTTGTATATTGAGATCCAGGCATAGTTCCCACAGATTCATAGCCATCCGGCAGAGAGGGTAAGAATGTGTGCCTCCCTGCTTGTTTATGTACCACATGACCATGGTGTTGTCTGTCCTTATTAACAAATGTCCTTGTTGGAGGAAGGGTTTGAATGCCTCGATTGCATGCCTCACTGCCAGCATTTCCTTTTGGTTTATGTGCATGCTTAGCTGTCCTTGAGGCCATAGGCCTTGGATACATTTGTCCTCCATGTGTGCTCCCCATCCTCGGTCTGAGGGGTCCGTGGTGATGGTCTGCCTTGTTTTTGGTTTCTTGAAAGGCAACCCTCTGTTGGACTGGCAGGCCTGAGCCCACCACAGGAATTCCTTTTAAAGGCATGGAATGATTGGTATCATGGTTTCTAGACTGTGACTGTGTTGAGACCATACACTCCTTAGGTACCACTGTAATTTCCTCATATGCAGCCTGGCATGTGGGATTAGAATTATGCAGGATGCCATGTAGCCCAGGGCCTGCAGGATTTTCCTTGCAGTAAGCTGAGTTTGTCTTGTCAGGTTCATGAAGTAATCTGGAAGTTGTTTTTGCTTTTCTACTGTGAGAAAGGCCATTTGGGTGTTTGTGTCCAGATCTGCACCCAAAAAGGTTATCCTTTGGGATGGTACTAGTCTTGACTTTTGGAAGTTGACTGTGTATCCCAAGGTCTGTAGCAGGTGTATGGCATAGGCCAAGTCCTTTATCAATTGTTTCTTGTTGTCCGCTTGTATTAGGCAGTCGCCCAGGTACGGGTAAATTTGAATTCCCTGTAGTCTGCAATGTGCAATTACTGATGCCAGGCATTTCGTGAATACTTTGGGCGCAGTAGATAAGCCAAAGGGCAATGCTGAGAATTGATAATGCTCTGATCCTGCAAGAAATCTGAGGTGTCTTCTGCAACTTGGTCGAATAGGGACGGGCAGGTATGCCTCCTTGAGATCTAGAGTCACCAGCCAAGACTCCTTTCCTAACATGGGAAGAAGTTGCTGTAGGGTCAGCATTTTGAATTTTGGCACAATGAGAAGTGTTCATTGCGGACAAGTCGAGAATAGGCCTCCATTGATTTTCTTTTCTTGGTACAAGGAATAGTCTGGAGTAAAATCCTTGGCCTTGTTCTGAACATGGTACCTTTTCTACAGCTTTCATCTGAAGTAAATTGCTGATTTGTCTTAAAGCCTCTGCCTTCTGATTTGGTGGAAGGTTTGGCATTCCGCTTTTTTTTGGCAATGTGTGGAAGTGAAACCTGTATCCTTTGTCTATTATTTGCAGTGTCCATGCATCCTTTGTAATGTAATGCCAGTTTTCTGAGAATAAAGTCAGCTTTCCGCCCAAGGGTGCTTCCAGTTGGTCCCTGGTAGGCAGAATCAGAGTCAAGTCATTGAGTCTGTCCTGTAATAGTGGTTGTGGTTGTAGCTGTTGCACTACTCCTCTGGTTGGCAGGCTGCCACTGACGGCCTCTGTAGGAGCCCTTCGATTGACCTCTGCCTCTTGAGCGCCTGTTCCTGCCTCTCTGGACTCTGTCCGAGTCTGGAAAGGACCAATTCTTTGAAGGCCAGTTTCTGCTGAATCTCAGTGGTTGAACTTGCAGGAAATCTTTAACTGTTTGCACAGATTTTGCTTTTTCTTCAACCTTTTTTAAGATCTCCTGAGCAGAGGAGCCAAATAAATTTTGTTTCTCCGTTGGAGCATCCAGGAGTTTAGCCTTGACATGATCTGGCAAAAATTGCTCCTTCAACCAGGCATGCCTACGAATAACTGCCCCAGTCATAGCTGATCTAAATGAAGCCTCCAGTGCATCGTAGCCACATTTTAACAAATGATTACTAACCTGTTGAGAGTTATGTACCAAATCCTGAAGTGATTTACGGTCTAGGGGTTCAGGAGAAGAAAGTTTCTTATTCAGTTCATCTAACAAATACTCTTGGTACTGTATCGTATGAAATTGACAGTTTAATGCCCTGACAGAAAGAGTTGCAGATGTATACACCTTCTTTCCCCATCTCTCTAAAGCTCTAGACTCTCTTTCAGAGGGTAGAGGATTTTTGGCAGTAGTGGCTACAACCCCTTTAGGGCCCTGAGAAATAGTTTCTGGGTCTGAAGAATGGGCTTTGTACAGATGGAAATGAGAATCCGGGACCCTGTAGTATCTGTCAGGTTTGGCAGGGGCCGGAAGGGTATCAGGGGCTGTACTGACATCATTGTACACATCATCAATTACATTTAGAACAGGAGGTATAGCTAAGGGCCTATGCTGAGGCAAATGCAAAAAGGTCCTTGATCTTTTTCTAGAATCAGAGAAATCCTGACCTTGCCATTGAAAATGTTCTCTCATGGAGTGTAAAGTCTCACCAAAGGAAAACTCTTCAGGAGGGGAGGCCGAAGGAATAGATTCCTCTGCATGTGAATCCTCATAAGGCGAGTAAGCCCCTTCCTGGTGGTCTGACAACTCAGATCCATCGGTGGAATCATCTGAGGAATGTGGTTCAGAGGGGTCAGTCCTGGGCCTTTTGTCTGGAGGAGGTTGAGAGGCCCTGTCTGGGTGAGGTTGTGAACCCCTAATTAAGGAGATAAGGTCCTCAGCAAGGCTGAGGATCTGAGAACTAGAGGAAGGCCTTTGGGGGGTAGATTTGGCAGGCAAAGCTTTTGAAAGTTTGGCAGCTTTAGCCCTAGAAAAGGCCTTAATGGACATGGAAGCAGGGGGCCTAGCTGCCCCACGTGCAGGGGTAGAAATGTCCAAAGGTATGGTGTCGGGCAATTCCTGAACACTTGCTTTGGTAGGTAGTTCTGAAGCCGACTCAGCCGGGGCCTCGGTGGTCGGAAGTATGGTTTCGGAAGAAGGAATCGCAGAGGACTCTGTTTCGGCCGAAACAGAGACACTCGCGGTAGGCCTAGCTGTGGTTTCAGCCGAAACCGCGGGCCGCGAGTGTCTGTCCTTTTCCTTGCGTTTTTTGACCATATGCGAAGTCGGAGTCTCCGACGGCATTTTATAAGCAAAAGCGGCACCAAAAAATTCCTCTGCAAACTCCGACCGACGTCTAAGAGTTCGTCGGTTGAAGGAGGCACAGGCTAAACAGGCCGATACGTCGTGGTCTGGGCCTAAGCAAGGAAGGCAGTAAGAATGGAAATCCTTATGAGGTATTTGTTTCCCACAAGTTAAACAATTATTTACTTTGTCTGACGGCTGAGGCAAGAAAGAGTCCCCAACGAGGTACTTAGCTTTTTTCGAAGTCTTCGGTAGCTGAAATCACTGGATCTGACCGACCGGCACTTGCGAACAGCTTCTGCTGCTTCGGGCACCGCACAGCAAGAAAGACGGAGGAAAATGGCGTCGGCTGATGCTTTTATACCCCAGACGCTCTGACGTCGGGGAAAGTGCGACATCAGCCGAGGCCAGACCCAGACTTTGGAATCCGGCCGACCGAAGGGCTGCCTGAGGCAGGACAACCCATATGTTATGACTGCAGATGCATCCTTGAAGGACATCTGGTTTTCCATGATGGGTACAGCAAAAACGAATGCAATGTCCTATCCATTTGGAAATGGTCTGTTTTAAGATAGCCTTCCCTTGTGAAGCTGCAGCATAGGATACAAAGAGCTGCTCAGATGAACCTTAGTTTTATCCAAGTAGTAACGGAGTTGCCTGTGAATGTCCAAGGAATGCAGGAGTCTTTCTCCTTTGTTCTGTGGATTTGGAAAGGTGGGTAAGTGGATGGTTTGATTTAAAGCCACACTGGATACCACCTTAGGCATGAAGGAAGGATTAGTTCGTAGAGAAACTCTGTCTTGATGGAAAATGAGGAAAGGTTCCACTGCCATTAGTGCCTGAAGCTCTGAGACTCTGGCTGAAGTTATTGCTAGCAGCAGGGCAGTCTTCCATGATATAAACTTTAAATCAGCAGAGAAAGCTGGTTCAAAGGGAGGTAGCATAAGTTTTTCCAGAACAAAGTTGAGGTCCAAGGTTGGTGTAGGTGCTCTCCTGGGGGGCCTAATGTTTTTTGCCCCTCTGAGGAACTGCCTTAGAAGTGGATGTGAAAATATGGGTGGATCCGTGTTGTAGTGGACTGAAATAGCTGAAGCGTGGATTTTGATGGATGAAAAAGAAAGTCCTTTGTGCAACATCTCAGTTAAATACTGTGGAATCTGTGGCATGTGAGGCTGAAGGGAATTTTGGCCTTTAGCTTGGTTCCAGGCGCAAAACCTTTTCCATTTGTCAGAGTAGGCCTTCCTGGTGCTGGGCCTCCTAGCTTCCAGAATAACATCCATAACTGCTTGAGGAAGAGGAGCTGGCTGGATGCTTAGGTGATTTGCCATGCAGCCAAATTTAAGGTTTTGAGCTGGCTGTGTAGAATCGGATTGTCTTGCTGTGTGAGCAAATGGGCAATTTGTGGTAAAATCCAAGGTGGGCCCTGGGCCACATTCCTTAATCGTGGGTACCAGTGCTGGCGTGGCCAGTCTGGGGCCATGAGTATCATTCATGGTCTCTCCTTTCGGACTTTCAGAAGCACCTTCGAGAGAAGGGGCAATGGAGGAAAGGCATATACTGTCAGGTTTTTCCAACTGAATGAGAGTGCGTCCACTTTCCAAGCTTGATGGTGAAGTGTCCTTGTACAAAATTTTGTTAGTTGATAGTTTTGGGGGCCGGCAAACAAGTTATGTCTGGGTGGCCCCATTTTTGAGTCATCATTGCAAATACTTGTGGATCCAGTTTCCACTCGTGGGGATCCATGATGTTTCTGCTGAGGTCGTCTGCCAATGTGTTCTTTTTTCCTGGCAGAAATTGAGCTTGCAGCTGAACTTGATAAGCCAATGCTGTGTTCCACAAGGTCATTGCTTGCCTGCATAGAAGGTAGGAGTGTGTACCCCCTTGTTTATGTACCACATTACTGTGGTGTTGTCCGTCCTTATTGTAAGCTGTCCTGGATGCAAGAGGTTCTTGAAGGCTGTCAGAGCATTCTGTACAGCTAGCATCTCTTTTTGATTGATGTGCAGATATCTTTGATCTGCAGTCCATATGCCTTGAACGCACTGTCCTGCCACGTGTGCCCCCCAGGCATAGTCCGATGCATCTGTTGTCATAGTTTGCCTGGCTGGGGGCAAGGTGAAAGGCTGACCCTTGTTGAGGTGACATGCCTGTGACCACCATAGAAACTCTTGAAGGCAGGGAATGAGAGATGATATGTCCAAGCTGTGGCTGTGTTGAGACCATATGCTTTTTAGGTACCACTGTAATTTCTGCATATGCAGCTTTGCAAATGGTATTAGCAGTATGCAAGATGCCATGAAGCCCAAGGCCTGCAGAATTTTTCTTGCAGGTAGTTGGGTCTTTGTTGCCATTGTTTTGAAATACTGAGTCAGTTGTAGTTGTTTGTCTGGCGTCAGATAAGCCTTCTGGGCCGTTGTATTCAAGCTGGCACCCAGGAATGTCATATTTTGTGAGGGTACTAGTTTTGATTTCTTTTCATTTACTGTGTACCCCAGGCAACTTAGAAGATGTTTTACAAAAGCCAGATGTTGTAAGAGGATGTCCTTGCTTTCTGCTTCGATGAGGCAGTCGTCCAGGTATGGGTATATTTGAATTCCTCTGTCTGCAGTATGCAATTACTGGTGCCAGGCATTTTGTGAAAACCCTGGGCGCAGTGGATAAGCCAAAGGGCAGTGCAGAGAATTGGTAATGGGTTAAACCTGCAATGAAACGGAGGTATCTTCTGCAATTTTGTCTGATAGGGACATGCAGGTATGCCTCCTTGAGGTCCAACATTACTAGCCATGCTTTCTTGCCCAACATCGGAAGAAGCTGCTGTAGTGTTAGCATCTTGAATTTGGGTACTTGTAAGAAGGTGTTTAGAATTGAAAGGTCCAGAATTGGTCTCCAGGCATTGTCTTTTCTGGGGACTAGAAAGAGTCGAGTAAAATCCTTGGCCTTGCTCCCGTGTAGGTACCAGTTGAATGGCTCTCATGTCCATGAGAGCTGTAATTTGCTTTTGTGCCTCTGCCCATTGATTTTGTGGCAGGTTTGGCATTCCTCTTTTCGTTGGCAAGGTGTGGAAATGGAATCTGTATCCTTGCGAAATTATGTCTAGGACCCATTTGTCCTTTGTGACGATGTGCCAGTTGTCTGAAAAAAGTGCTAATTTTCCTCCCAAGGGAGCTGCCAAGAGAGTCTTGCTTGGCCATATGAGGTTTAAATCATTGAGTTTGCCTTCTAGTAGTTTGGGGGCCTGTCTTCTCCTCCCTTCTGTGTTGCAGTGCCCTATTATCGAGGTTTGTAGTGGGTTTGTGGTTGTCCTCTGCCTCTTGGGCGTCTGTATTTACCCCTCTGTTGTCCGTCAGTAGCTGGAAAGGACCAATTTTTTGTTGGCCAATTTCTGCTGAAGCGAGGGGGCTGAACCTGTAGAAAATCTTTGACCGTCTGCATAGATTTTGCCTTATCCTCCATTTTCTTTAAGACTACTTCTGCTTTAACTCCAAATAGGACATCCTGCTGTAAGGGAGCATCTAGAAGCTTTGCTTTAACATGATCAGGCAGAGGTTTGTTCCTTTAACCAAGCATGCCTACGTATAACAGACCCAGTAACAGCTGCTCTACAGGAAGCCTCCAAAGAATCAAATCCACATTGTAAAGTATGTTTGCCCACCTGTTCAGCTGCATGCAACAGATCCTGCATTTCTTTCAATTCAGACTGTTGAGAGAGAGTGCTCATTTTTTGTCTTATTTGAGACATTAGAAATTGCTGGTATTTTACCACGTGAAATTGACAATTTAGTGCTCTCATAGCTAGAGTGGCTGAGGTGTAAACCTTTTTCCCCCCACCTGTCTAGTGCTCTGGAGTCCCTTTCAGAGGGTTCAGGATTTTTCACCATAGAAGCCTTTAGCCCCTTTGGGACCCTGGGAGATAGTCTCTGGATCAGCAACAGGGCTTTTATAAAGGAATTTGTGGGAGTCGGGCACTCTAATATCGGTCTGGTTTGGCTGGAGCAGGAGGCAGAGAATCTGGATTTAAACTAGATTCTAAGTAAACATCATCCACAATGTCTAAAACTGGGGGGATAGCAAGAGGTCTGTGCTGGGGGAGTAAAAGAAACTCTCTGAGCCTTTTCTTTGTCAGAGTAATCCTGACCTTCCCAGTGAAAACATTCCCTCATAGTGTGTAAAGTCTCCCTAAAAGGAGTAGTCTTCAGGGGGAGAAGCTGAGGGAATGGAATCCTCAGCATCGGAATCTTCATAAGGGGGAAAGGAGTAATCTTGGTCCTCAGAGGAGCCTGAGGAAATAGACACTTGATCAGAGGAGGCATAATCTTCCTCTTGTCTAGGCCTTTTGTCAGGGGGGAGGGTTGGGAACCACTGATTAAAGAGATCAAATCTTCAGCCATTTTAAGCATCTGTTTCTTAGGCATGGGGCCTTGAACAAGAGACTGAAGTGCAGTCTTTTTTGGTTTAATTGGAGTCTTAAGCTTAGGATACGTTTTTATAGTGAGCGTCGTCGGTCTGAAGACGACTTCAGAAACCGAAGGTGTTTCTGCAGCACCAACATCTATTTCTGCAACGTCGTCGGTAGGGGCTAAAGAAAATGGCTGCGTCGGCCTAGCACTCTCCACCAAAGGCTCCGAAGCGGTCTTGGGTTCCAATTCTGCGGTAGCCAGGGGCTGCGTAGGAGCCTCACTGAAAACCGGTGAACCGGAGACCGGCCCAGCCGAGGCCTGGGAGTTTGGCTTGGGTCTAGGCTGCCTGTCCTTGCGTTTTTTGTGCACGCTGGTAGTCGGTTGCTCCGACGGCATTGTGTAGTTAAATTTTCTACCAAAGTAGTGTCGTGCGAAATCAAAAGTACAGTTTTGTACCTACCATAAATGTAGATGTTCGAGGATTCCCTTGCTGCAGTCCTGACAATTGGGTATAGTCCACGTCCCAGTCGCGGCGAATACCAGAGTATAAGGCTGACGTCGGTCATGGCGCCTTAGACTGACGTCAGTACGTCAGGGTACTAATGCGCATGACCGACGCCATTTCCTCAGTCTTTTCTTGCCCCAGATGTCAGAAGACCCAAAAGACAAGTCCCAAAACAACCTGCACCAAAAACATGTACAATATATACAGTAATATATACAAAAATATAAGCATGTAAACTCACCTACACAACCACCCTGAAACACAGAGGGAAGGAGGGAGGGTAAATTGGACTGCAGCAAGGAATCCTCGAACATCTACATTTATGGTAGGTACAAAACTGTACTATGTTCTTCGTCTTCCCTTGCTGCAGTCCTGACAATTGGGTAGAATCCCAAAGCAGAGGTAAGGGAGGCTGGCAAATTATAAGGTAGCAGGAGCTGACAACATGCCTTGTAAAACAGCTGTGGCAAAACCAGCTCTAGTCTTAGAGTATATAGGCAGGTGATAATGCCTAGAGAAAGTATGCACTGAACTCCAAGTAGCTGCTTCCAGAATATCCTTAGTTGCCACCCCCCTTAGAAATGCTGTTGAAGTGGCAGTAGCCCTAGTGGAATGAGGCCTAATCCCAGCTGGAACCTCTTTGCCATGATGGGAATAACAAAATGCAATGCAAAAGCCAATCCACCTAGAAATAGTTTGTTTTGACACAGGCTTGCCCTGTGAACTTAAAGCAAAAGAAACAAGTAACTGCTGAGACTGCCTAAAATCTTTAGTCCTGCTCAAATAATAACGCAATTGCCTGTGTACATCTAAAGTGTGCAAAATCTTTTCCCCTTTATTTTGAGGATCTGCAAAAACGTAGGCAAATGAATAGTTTGGTTTAAAGCCACACTAGAAACCACCTTAGGCATAAAGGAAGGATTAGTGCGTAATGATACCCTGTCCTTATGGAAAATCAAAAGGGCTCTACTGCCATAAGGGCCTGCAACTCAGATACCCTTCTTGCAGAAGTAATAGCCAACAGAAAAGCAGTCTTCCATGACAAATATTTCAATTCAGCAGTAGCTGCAGGCTCAAAAGGTTGTAGAGTAAGTTTTCCAACACAAAATTGAGATCCCAAGCAGGAGTAGGAGCTCTCATTAGGGGTCTTATATTCTTGCCCCCCTAAGAAACTGCTTGAGCAAAGGATGCGAAAACAAAGGTGGGTCACAATCATAGTGAGCTGAAATTGCTGCAGCATGAATCTTTATGGAAGAGAAAGACAAACCTTTGTCCAATAATTCAGTAAGATATTGAAGAGCCACACTCAAATTAGGCTCTGAAATCTCCAAATTCTTTGCTGTACTCCAAAATAAAAATCTCTTCCATTTTTCGTGACACTCTCCTAGTACTAGGCCTTCTAGCTTCCATAATCACATTTAAAACTTGTTGAGGAAGCTGAGACCTACCATGCTTCAACACAGAATATGCCAAGCTGTGAGATGAAGAGATTGAAGCTTGACATTGAGCAGATGACCGTCCTTCTGAGATAACAGATGAGGAATAAGAGGTAAAGGCCATGGAGGCTTCTTTACAAGACTCCTTAGAAGTGGGTACCAGTGTTGCCGAGGCCAATCTGGAGCTATCAAAATCATCCTTGGCCTGTCCTGTCTGACCTTTAGTAATACCTTTGGAAGAAGAGGTAGAGGTGGAAAGGCATAGACATGAAGGTTTTTCCAACTGAAAGACAGAGCATCCACTTTCCAAGCTGTGTGATGAAACCCCTTTGTGCAATACTTTGGCAGCTGGTGGTTTAGTGGAGAAGCGAACAGATCTATGTCTGGAGTTCCCCATGACACTGTCAATTTCTGAAATACATGAAGATCCAGTTTCCACTGTGGGGATCCATGATTTGTCTGCTTAATACATCTGCTAGGGAGTTCTGTGCTCCTGGCAGAAACCTTGCCTGAAGAGTCAGTTGCAGGCTTAACGCAGTCTCCCATAAAATCATTGCTTGCCTGCATAGAGGATAAGAATGTGTTCCCCTTGCTTGTTGATGTACCACATGACAGTTGTGTTGTCTGTCAGAATCAACACCTGCCCTGGATGCAAGTAACTCCTTGAAGGCCATCAATGCAAACTGGACTGCTAACATCTCCTTCATGTTGATATGCAGATGCTTTGATCTGCAGTCCATATGTCTTGTATCCACTGTCCATTTAGATGAGCTCCCCAAGCAGTGTCCGAGGCATCTGTTGTCATAATCTGACTCGCCTCTGGCTGGGGTCAAGGTGAAAGTCCCTTGTTTAGGTGACATGCCTGTGACCACCACAAGAATTCCTTTTGAAGGCAAGGTATTATTTGAATGACAGTGTCCAAATCTTGGCAGTGTTGTGTCCATATGCTTTTGAGATACCATTGCAGCTTCCTCATATGCAGCTTTGCAAATGGTATTAGCAGTATGCAAGATGCCATGAAGCCCAAGGCCTGCAGAATTTTTCTTGCAGGTAGTTGGGTCTTTGTTGCCATTGTTTTGAAATACTGAGTCAGTTGTAGTTGTTTGTCTGGCGTCAGATAAGCCTTCTGGGCCGTTGTATTCAAGCTGGCACCCAGGAATGTCATATTTTGTGAGGGTACTAGTTTTGATTTCTTTTCATTTACTGTGTACCCCAGGCAACTTAGAAGATGTTTTACAAAAGCCAGATGTTGTAAGAGGATGTCCTTGCTTTCTGCTTCGATGAGGCAGTCGTCCAGGTATGGGTATATTTGAATTCCTCTTTGTCTGCAGTATGCAATTACTGGTGCCAGGCATTTTGTGAAAACCCTGGGCGCAGTGGATAAGCCAAAGGGCAGTGCAGAGAATTGGTAATGGGTTAAACCTGCAATGAAACGGAGGTATCTTCTGCAATTTTGTCTGATAGGGACATGCAGGTATGCCTCCTTGAGGTCCAACATTACTAGCCATGCTTTCTTGCCCAACATCGGAAGAAGCTGCTGTAGTGTTAGCATCTTGAATTTGGGTACTTGTAAGAAGGTGTTTAGAATTGAAAGGTCCAGAATTGGTCTCCAGGCATTGTCTTTTCTGGGGACTAGAAAGTCGAGTAAAATCCTTGGCCTTGCTCCCGTGTAGGTACCAGTTGAATGGCTCTCATGTCCATGAGAGCTGTAATTTGCTTTTGTGCCTCTGCCCATTGATTTTGTGGCAGGTTTGGCATTCCTCTTTTCGTTGGCAAGGTGTGGAAATGGAATCTGTATCCTTGCGAAATTATGTCTAGGACCCATTTGTCCTTTGTGACGATGTGCCAGTTGTCTGAAAAAAGTGCTAATTTTCCTCCCAAGGGAGCTGCCAAGAGAGTCTTGCTTGGCCATATGAGGTTTAAATCATTGAGTTTGCCTTCTAGTAGTTTGGGGGCCTGTCTTCTCCTCCCTTCTGTGTTGCAGTGCCCTATTATCGCAGGTTTGTAGTGGGTTTGTGGTTGTCCTCTGCCTCTTGGGCGTCTGTATTTACCCCTCTGTTGTCTGTCAGTAGCTGGAAAGGACCAATTTTTTGTTGGCCAATTTCTGCTGAAGCTTAGGCTGAACCTGTAGAAAATCTTTGACCGTCTGCATAGATTTTGCCTTATCCTCCATTTTCTTTAAGACTACTTCTGCTTTAACTCCAAATAGGACATCCTGCTGTAAGGGAGCATCTAGAAGCTTTGCTTTAACATGATCAGGCAGAGGTTTGTTCCTTTAACCAAGCATGCCTACGTATAACAGACCCAGTAACAGCTGCTCTACAGGAAGCCTTCAAAGAATCAAATCCACATTGTAAAGTATGTTTGCCCACCTGTTCAGCTGCATGCAACAGATCCTGCATTTCTTTCAATTCAGACTGTTGAGAGTGAGTGCTCATTTTTTGTCTTATTTGAGACATTAGAAATTGCTGGTATTTTACCACGTGAAATTGACAATTTAGTGCTCTCATAGCTAGAGTGGCTGAGGTGTAAACCTTTTTCCCCCCACCTGTCTAGTGCTCTGGAGTCCCTTTCAGAGGGTTCAGGATTTTTCACCATAGAAGCCTTTAGCCCCTTTGGGACCCTGGGAGATAGTCTCTGGATCAGCAACAGGGCTTTTATAAAGGAATTTGTGGGAGTCGGGCACTCTAATATCGGTCTGGTTTGGCTGGAGCAGGAGGCAGAGAATCTGGATTTAAACTAGATTCTAAGTAAACATCATCCACAATGTCTAAAACTGGGGGGATAGCAAGAGGTCTGTGCTGGGGGAGTAAAAGAAACTCTCTGAGCCTTTTCTTTGTCAGAGTAATCCTGACCTTCCCAGTGAAAACATTCCCTCATAGTGTGTAAAGTCTCCCTAAAAGGAGTAGTCTTCAGGGGGAGAAGCTGAGGGAATGGAATCCTCAGCATCGGAATCTTCATAAGGGGGAAAGGAGTAATCTTGGTCCTCAGAGGAGCCTGAGGAAATAGACACTTGATCAGAGGAGGCATAATCTTCCTCTTGTCTAGGCCTTTTGTCAGGGGGGAGGGTTGGGAACCACTGATTAAAGAGATCAAATCTTCAGCCATTTTAAGCATCTGTTTCTTAGGCATGGGGCCTTGAACAAGAGACTGAAGTGCAGTCTTTTTTGGTTTAATTGGAGTCTTAAGCTTAGGATACGTTTTTATAGTGAGCGTCGTCGGTCTGAAGACGACTTCAGAAACCGAAGGTGTTTCTGCAGCACCAACATCTATTTCTGCAACGTCGTCGGTAGGGGCTAAAGAAAATGGCTGCGTCGGCCTAGCACTCTCCACCAAAGGCTCCGAAGCGGTCTTGGGTTCCAATTCTGCGGTAGCCAGGGGCTGCGTAGGAGCCTCACTGAAAACCGGTGAACCGGAGACCGGCCCAGCCGAGGCCTGGGAGTTTGGCTTGGGTCTAGGCTGCCTGTCCTTGCGTTTTTTGTGCACGCTGGTAGTCGGTTGCTCCGACGGCATTGTGTAGTTAAATTTTCTACCAAAGTAGTGTCGTGCGAAATCAAAACGTCTTTTTATAGTACGCTTATTGAACCTAGCACAAAAGCGACAACCAGTGACGTCGTGGTCTGGGCCTAGGCAAGGTATACAATAAGAATGAAAATCCTTGAGAGGTATTTGCTTCTCACAAGAAATACAGTTGTTAACTTTTTCTGACATCGGTCTGAGGCAAGAAAAGTTTCCCCAACGGGGTACTTAGATTTACTGAAGACTTCGGATCTGAAATTCGACTTCAAAAATCTCAGGAGTCGGCCGACCGGCACTTGCTAACTGCTTCTGCTTCGGGCACCGCACGGCAAGAAAGACTAAAGAAAATGGCGTTGGATGCATCATATATACCCCTGGCGCACTGACGTCAGGGAAGAAGCGACAGCAACTGACGCCGGACCAAGACTTTGGAATTCAGGCAGACTGCGGGACCGCCTGACGGCAAGATAACCCATGTGTGATGACTGCAGCAGGGTAACACTATGAACATCCTTCCAAATCTTTATCAGTTTTTCCCTCCTAGCTTCCAAACTTCCACAGGCATACCATCTATTCCTGGGGACTTTCCTGTAGATTGGTTATACATCAATTTTTATCTCGTCTCCTTCTGTCCTGTTAGTAATTCAGCCTCATCTACCTCTAACCTTGGCATATTCAATTCTTCCATCAACATTTCCATTTTTTTTGATTTTTATATTTCTCTGCTTTAGGGAGAGAGAGAGAGACTCAGAATTTCCGAAATATCCAACGCCTCTACAGGATCTCTCGTTACATTCTTTGTTTTTGGCGACACCCCTTTCTACTTTCTATTGCCAAGTTGTTGTGCTAAAAGATTTTGTGCTCTAGTGTTATCAAAAAACAGTTTAACAGCAACCTTTCTAAACTCATGCATATTAAAGGTTATTGCTTTTCTGTCTAGCATTTTGCAGTTGACCCTCTTCTTGTTCTGAGATTCCCCCTATTCTGCAATACTTAAATATTTGTCAGTCCCTCTAAATAATTCTCATTTCTTAACCACAGCTCCCTTTTATTTCCACCCTATTTTTAAACTCCACCTTAATCTTATCCCACTCTCTAGCTATATTTTCAAAGAAATTTCTATCCTCCAACAGCTCCCGAATAATCTCCACTACCCATTGCCTTAAACTTCTCTCTTTTCAACAGATAGATGGGAAGAGCCAATGTCTTATTTCATTACCATGTGCTTTCAGTTTTGGCTATTATTGGTGCATGACCTAATTATTGGGTGATCATCAAAACCTTTAAGCAAATGCTCATGTTCCTATGAAATGTAAATTCTGTCTAGTCCAGTTTTTATATCTTGCAGAATAATATGTAAATTCACTCCAAACTCCTATTACTGAATTCATATCTTCCATGTCAAATATCTTTATACATTTCTTAAAAAATCTACCCTCCATTGTTACATTTTCCCTTCTGGGCATCTTCACTGCTGCAAATCAAATTCCAGTCCCCACCTACAAGTAATATTCCTTTCTGAAAATTTATTTTTCATCCCAGAATTTTCTCAAACTCCATTATAGCAGTTTTAGGTAGAATGTAAATGCATGCCAGTGTAATTCTCCTCCCTTGCCAGCAGCCCTTAGTATTACAAATCTGCCATTATCTTTTTTATCTCCCATCACTACTGGAGCGCCTCTTACAATTATGAGTACTCCTCTTTTCCTTTGTCCTAGGTATTCTGCTGAAGAACCATCCTGAAAACCTTCCTTTATCAAATTCACATGTTCAGTTGTAAGTGCATCTCCTGTAACACAGCAATTTGCACTCTACATTTTAATATAGTTCACTATTCTCCGTTTGCATTTTTAATATAGTTCACTATTCTCTGTTTTGCATTCATCTGCGAGGCTATTTATTTTAAAGACATTACAGAAAGCATCATTGTATTAAAAAGTTATACCACCATTTATATACAACACCTTTTTTGTTAAATGTCTAGTTCCAGCTTGTGTTACATGCATACACTGTTTGGCAGGTTGCACTTTTACACAGTTGTTTCTTGTCATTTCCATTTGAGCCTATGTCAAATCTTATAAAACTTTTTGTTTTATTGAAAGCCCACAAACAAAAAAGCAAACATACCCCAGTACCCCCTCAAACTTATTAACTTGATACTAACACACAAAACTATGGATACCTTCAAGTACTGAAGTTTCACCCTCCTAATAGGAACAAAAGTCCCAAACTGACAGCCACACTCACCAACTTGAGTTAACCTAAAAGAAAGGTTATCCATGCTAAGACACATGGTGCACCCTCTGCTGCAGAGTGCTGATTGGTTTTGTCTTATCTTTACAGGTCTCCCAGCTAGGAAAACCCCCATTTTCTTTTTTTTTTCTCAGCCAATCACTCTCCACCAGACTGTAGCCAGTTTCTCTTTAGATTGCCCCCATGGAAACAGAGAACCAGGCAGCCAGTTTCTCTTTCAGATTGTTTCCATGGAATCATGGAAAACACCTGCAAAATTGTTACTCAGCATACATGTATTTGCTAGAAAAAAAGCCTCATAATATTGAGTGCTCTTTTTCACTTACTTGCTCTCTCAAAACTTGTTACTAAATCAAACCAAGGTGTTTAATCCAGTCATTCCCCCATGTAAGAATGAGAAAAAGCACATTAATTTTTCTTTTATCATGCTTTTTAACCATTTTTTTCTTTTTTACATTGCAGTGCCTACATTTTTTAAAACTGAACAAGAGGAGACCGAGAAGGGAGAAAAACGAAAAAAGACAAGCAGTACCTGTTTACAATCCCAATTGCACTTAAAAATAACTGAAAACTACTTTACAACATGTAAAGAAAACCGCATGCCACAAAATTAGTACTCCAAAAAAAAAAAAAAAAACTTTACAAACAGTTAACTCCCTCTCTTCCCCTCCCCAAAGCACTTTTCCGAACATTGACACAAAA
>NW_025048858.1:105000-132500 GCF_019279795.1 Protopterus annectens | reverse complement strand
TCCAACATAGTCAGTCCTCTGCAACAGGAATAATGGATGCACCAGACTGCTCAGCATATAAACACTTCCCAGGATAACAAATACCTCCCTTTTATTCATAACGCTATGCAACTAGCTATGCTTCAACTATATCATCCAAAGCAGAAAATACACAGTCTTCAGACAAAGTCAACACACAAGGGGAAAAAAATGTGTGGGGATGCTACTGTGGAACAATATGATCCTCCTGATCTACCTCTATGGTAAGAACACAACTTTTGTATCTGGTATGAGGAGGTCCATCCTCTAACAGCAAGCCCAGAGTGCTAAGCGGTTGGCCTTGGATGGTCTCCCTCATGGGAGAATATGGATGATTATGGTGGCCCCCAAATGAATACCTGAATCTAGAGATCATTTCCAGCTGGTCTAGTCTTGCAAAGGTATTCACAGTCAGGACCAAGTACACACCTGCACAGGTATCATTCAAGGCTACATTATGAACACAGGCTTGTGTAGTTTAGTGGCACAGACTGAAGAATTAGTCAGCAATGTCTTGCATCTTTTGTAATAAGCTACTTTGCTGCAATGAAGTTTACACATTTTACAATCAAGATTTTTGTTAGGAACAGATATGAACAATCATCTTTTCTGAAACTTTTTATGTCCACATAGAATCCAAGTGGTCTATGAACACCCACATCATATAATAAACTTTGTGCTTTTCTCTGATTATTTCAGTCAAAAAAGCTAAATGGATTGGTGTAGACTTAATTCACTTGGCTACTTTTTGGCATTAGATAATGATTTGTGTAAGTGGAGGCTCTACTCTTACAGAACCTCAAAGTCCTAAATATAAGCAGATTAAGGTACAAATGAAAAATTTTTTTTGGCAGATGTTAAATGCCATCAGCAATCTGGAAGGGGATTTCACAACCCCCTTACGTTCATTTCCTTATCCATTTGTCTTGCTTAATTGACTAGCTACATAAGCAGGGGGAGTACAGTTGACTGCCAGGTGGGAGAGTCAGGCAGCAAATCACAGTATACTCTGCCAACCCCCAAAGGAGGAGGGCAGGTACTCTCACACTGCTACCCAAAACTTTTACCCTTGAGGAGGTATTCTTTAAACTGCTATAAAAATCACAACTTCACCTCAGATACTGATTTTGATGTTGTTAGCCACTCTTCATCGAAGGCTGACATGGACTTTGCATTGCTGACAAGGAGGTGATGGCCGGATGAAACTTATTACCATTAATAAGTCCAAAAATCCACAAAAGAGCAGTACAAAATGGAGAGAGGATCCAGGTTAATGAAAAAAGGTTATATAAACACACAAGCGCTTTCACTGCTATTAAACTGCTTCTTCAAACATTAATAAATATAACACAAACCCCTCCTTAATAAATCACCACTA
Organism: Protopterus annectens; assembly: GCF_019279795.1. Taxonomy (NCBI): domain Eukaryota; kingdom Metazoa; phylum Chordata; order Ceratodontiformes; family Protopteridae; genus Protopterus; species Protopterus annectens. Next base: position 131,104 of record NW_025048858.1, on the reverse strand, counting down.
CCCCCCCTTCCTTACTTCGAAATGAAACAATTACATTTGAAAGGGCTCATAACCAATATATACAAAAATGTTTTTAAAACATTAAATATATGCACATTTAAAAAAAAAAAAAAATATATATATATATATATATATATATATATATATATATATATATATATATATACACATACATATATATATATATATATACACATACATATATATATATATACACACACACATATATATATATATATATACACACACACATATATATATATATATATATACACACACACACACACACACACACATTATATATATATATATATATATATATATATATATATATATATACACATACATACATACATACACACATATTAGAGAGAGAAAAAAATATATACAATTTTTGGTACTTGCATATTATCGCAACCACATTTGGAGCAGGGGAAGCGGCTCATTTGCAAGCCCTTTTCCTGCTGAAAATGTTGTCAAAGTTACTTGGGAAGTGTTGCACCTACTCCTTTGTAAAAATGAAGTTTTTATTTACTTCCCTGTGCAAGTCTGCTGTACTGTAAAAAGTATGTGTACAAGGTAGGATAGTGAAAGTTGTCCACATGTGGAACACTGAAGCTTGACGTTCATTCATCTGCTACTGTCCGACCCACAATTGCGCAGCAGCAAAAACTGCAAAACCTGCTGGTGTTGGCCACTGGTAATATTAAATGCTACTTTTTTTGTACAAACGGGAACCGTAGTTTGGTTTGGAAAGGGCACTCCTTGTGCGTTTACAATGGGTCTGCACATATAAGGTTAAGTACCTCTCTGTCGCTTCGCGTCCCATTATCCCTCCTTAGTTACCAGCTGAAAATGGAATATTTTAAGGAGACAACCAGCTGTATGTTCCTACTTAGTGTCAATTGGGGGAATTGGTAAAACGGTAGGGCTAGAAACAAGGTTCTAAAAACGGCCCTGCTTAGTCATTACTGACCTATTACTACCTTCAGTAACAGTCGAAAATCATTGGTAAAGGATGCTACCAGAGAGAGAGGCATTTTTCCATTTTCCGTCTTCAAAGCTCACAAGCAATGTCACAGAAAACTAGTTGGTGTGCAAGCAATAATCTTTATTAACATCAGAAGAAGCAGTTTACTAGCTGTGAAAGCGCTTACCTGTGTTTATGCAATAAACTTTTTTCATTAACTTGGATCTGTCTTCGTTTTGTACTGCCCTTTTATGGATTTCTGGACTTATCGTTGGTTTGGGCAGAACATTCATTTGGTGCTTCTTACTGTTTTTGCTTGGATTTTATTACCATTAAGGTTTTCTTTTCCTATATTCTCCATGTGGGTTCATACACATGACAAAAACAGTACAGCTCTATCAAGTAACAAATTTAAAGGAATTTGTGACGCTGTGTTCTGGCTTTGTTTTGCCAGTATTGCAATAACTGTTTCCACTGTGGAATTCACTTTCTAGCTGAAATTAAAAAGTCAGTGCTTCCACTGGTGGATTGGACATTCTAAATTGGCCCTAGGCGTGTGTGTGTGCCTGCCTTCTGTGGACGGTTGGGCACCGGGCTGGCAACTTGACACAAACTCCAATGCCAATCAAACAGACAGGTGGAGCCGCTGTGGCGACCCCTAACCGGGAAAAGCCGAAAGAAGAATCTTCCACTGGTATGATGCAACTGAGTGAGCCCCCCATCCCGACACACACAGTATGATGTCATATTAGGTAAACAGCACAAGTGAAGAGCTGGAAATACTGGAGCATGGCAGCCTTTTTTTTTTTTTTTTTTTTTTTTTTTAGATACTTGCTCTTATTTCGGAGTCAGGGAATAAAAGTAACAGGACAATAATAATTCTGTTCTTTAAATCCTGTAACCTAATCAGTATTGCACTTTTTTTTAGCATTTTACATGGCATGTCGCCACTAAATATGGGCAATGGTGAAACTGGTTGCATCTACGTGCTGTACTGCTGGGAGCCTTATGCTTGCTGCAGTTCATTCTTGCAAATTACATTAAATCTGTTTTTTTTGTTTTGTTTCTGTGGAAATTATTACTCATGTATGCACTGTTTTTAGGCATCTAAGCCAAAATATGTCAGTTGTGCATACCTCTCAAATGTCGAGAATACACGCAAGTGTAACTTAAACACAATGCCACTGCATATTTCAAACAAGACTCCCATGCGCATAGCACAATCTCCATGATTACTCCTAGCACTATCATTCCACCCTCATCAACCTCCAAATAAGTTCAGGAAATAAAACATTTCTCCAGAAAAAAAAAGTTTTACTACACAGAAGATTTTTAAATAATGCCCTAAGTTTCACTCCTTTGCCCAAGAGCAACTGTGTGTGTAACCATGTATGAAACATCCTCCAAGAGGATAATTACAGCACTCATTCCTAACTTCATACTCATAGCTAATTTTCAAACAAATCTATACCATTCACCAACATTCTCCACTACATATCGATTAAAATCACTTTACCCATACTGCTTCCTTAGCAACATTCCCTACCCATACTGCTTCCTTAGCAACATTCCCTCCCCCCAAGCATTTCTGAGAAAACACCCTGTAAAGAATTTTTAAATCTGCCAACTTGTTACATTTCCAAAACACTTTCCATTTACAGCTCTTTCCCAATACACCTCCAACATTTGCTATTCACCTGAGGAAAAAGTTCTCTGAAGCCTGCTTGGGGTACAAAAATACGTATGCAAACCCTTCAAAGCAAAAATCCTAAAACATCTGGACTTTGTTGCATACTTGGGAGCCATACATGGCTTTCCATTGTTCCTTGGTAAATCACGTTTCAAGTTCCTCTTCTCAATCCTTTCTAACCTCCTCTGATCAATTCTTACAGTTTTATATGTACTGCTAATTATTCCTTTTCTAACAGCTGCTTCTGTTCTAGACTCTCATCACTCCTCTCTCTCTTTGCCTATATCTGTTATCAGTCCCTGGTATGGAAAGCAGTCTCTAACCAACTTCTGCTTGGCTTCATTTCACTCTTACCTTTCCCTCTCTAGTTATTTGCTCACAACACATCTTGCAGCTCTCCCATTCATTTAAATGAAATCTTTTAAAAGCATTCCCTTTCTCTACATCTTTTTTCCCCTTTTCTAAATCTTCTGCTCGAGTTCCTCCTTTATCTCTTTCCACAGTGTGATTCTCTCTTCAGCTGGGGTCCCTGCCTTTTCTATTTGATCCTTGATCTGTTCATCTTCCACTTTTTTTTTTAATTACTTTTAACTATCCCACTATGAATCTCCAATGTGGCTTACTTGGTCGCATTTCAAACTCTCTCCTCTCCATGCTAAGCACTGCATTGTCTAATAAGAACCACATCAGAGAACATTATAAAATACTAATGCTCCTTTGTTACATGCATTCTATCTAGTCTCACCCCACTTACAGATCTTGTTGAAAACTTTTTTTTTTCTATTCCACCTATCTCAGTTGTGTTTTTCATACCATACCACTTGTGTAGCAATCTAATGATCTTCCCTCCAGGCTAACAGTGGCTCAGGCCCACCAAAAGCATCTCTCTCTCTATGACCCCGATTCTAGTCCTCTACTCATTACTTGTTGAAATTCAACCACTTCCTCCAAGATCTGTTTTAATTCTCTTATTTATTTTTGGTGGGATATACACATTTCCTATCATTACTTTTTAATTATTTTTCATGGGATATAAACATTTCCTATCATTATCCTTTTCCCCCCTCAAATAACCTTGTATTAATACTTTTCTTTCTTTTACAATATAGCAATGGGTGCCCCCTACTACTAAAATAATCACCCTTCTTCTCCAGGCCTCAATGGAATATCCTTTTCTAAAAACTCTCTATTAGTTCCACAAATTCCTCCTCCTGTAAATGTTTATTTTAACTTTACCTGTGTCACAAATTGTCCAACACACGTTAAAACTTTATTTTTACCTTTGACCTCTCATTGAGGCCATTCACATTCCAATTTAACAGTTTTAGGTTCATCTGACCAGTTTTGTCTTTACTATTTCTCATACTCTTTTCCTGCCCAGTATCGATTCAGCATGTGTTTTAATTTTCTTGCAGCTTAAAAAAAAAAAAAAAAAAGAAAAACCTTCTACAACTTTTTAAATATGTACATAAAATTCTGAATTTCTCCCCATTTACCTTCTTCCTGTGACTTTTGGGAGCCAACACTCATTTATGCAGTCTCTTATCCTCCTCTCTATCATTCGCCACTACCCACCATCTCCTTTTCACAGTTTTGCTCCTTCCTCACTCTACTTCAGCCATTTATTTCTCTCACTAGTTTTTCGTTAGACTAGTATCCCCATCTTCTCATTCATGTCTTCCCCACTCTCCTTCCCTGCAGGTTTTGAGATACTTTGTATTTTACTCATTACTGTACTTCTTTCTAATCTGCATTGTGTATTTCCTGCAGTTTTCTTCTTTCGGCTTTTCCCGGTTAGGGGTCGCCACAGTGGATCACCCGTCCGCTCATGATTGGCAGTGGAGTTTTACAGTGTCGAGTTGCCAGCCCAGTGCCCAACCTTCCACAGAAGGCACACACACACTCATGCCTACAGCCAATTTAGAGTGTCCAGCATGTCTTTGGGATGTGGGAGGAAACCGGAGCACGCAGAGAAAACCCATGCGACCACAAGGAGGACACGCAAACTCCGCACAGAAGGCACCCCAGCAGAGAATCGAACCGAAGAACCTCTTGCTGTGAGGTGGCAACACTAAATAGCTCCCTTATTCGGTCTCCTCCTTCTTGATACATTTCCTGTCTAGCTAGGACACATTGCATTCAACGCACTTATTTACTTTCCTTCAAGCCTACAATACCTTTTTATTTTTTGTTAAATGACCCATCCCACTCCCTTGCCTCCTCCTTATAATTCTCTCAATTTATGGTATTTTAGAAAACTCTTTCATACTAGCCTTCTTTTGACAGTCACTCTTCCCTTACCAATAATCTTTCTACTTTTATACCACCACCCCATCCCCACTTCTGCCTTAGGACTGCATTCCTGTTGTGGTCTATGTCTCTCAAATCCAATATACAGGGGCTCTTAATATACAAGGACAAGCGTTATCTAACTAGACTCATCATTATTCCCCCTATTAATCTCTGTTGCTCTTCGGTTGGACAAAACCAAGGAGAGACAGATGACCTTCTTGGGTTGTTTACCTTAGCCTTCTACCAAACACCTCAGTACTCAGCTTCCACTTGAGAGAGACTTAAGGCTATTTTTCTTAACCCATGTTCACACAGTCTGCTGTAATTTCTTCACTCTTAAAAAGTATTTCAAGTTAAATCTTTAATCTATATGAAAACAGACATACCTTAGAGGTCCTTTTACTTTGTCTAAACTGCATACTGTTTTTACTTGCATTTGCAGTGAAGTAAAAAAATAGTACATTATACATTTTAAAAAAATAGTGGTATAAAATCACAAACATGTCCACTTCTTTTTGATGTGCTGCTTGCCTCCTTATTCAGCTTTTGTTCGTAAAGTTTATAATGAACATTTGACACATACTTTGAGTTATCAAAGTAGACAAATAATCAAAACAAAAGAATGTGTTCAACTTTTCTCTCTCAATATTTTTTTGTGATTATCTGTGAATGGATTTGTGCTGCCCCTGTTCTTCATGGCTCTGTGTCTGGCTTTCTTGTGGTTTTGTTTGCCAGTGCATCTTGGACCTCTTTCAACTGCTTCTCCATTTCTTTCTGGTCTTGCATTTTACTGATGAACACTGGGAATGGTTTTAATGGCCATCTCTACATGGAGTTTCTCCTCTTTTGTTGCCTCTTGCCCGATTTCTCTTGATCATCCACATATTTCTCCCATTCTTGATGTGCATTACCTTAGGTCTGCAGCTGAAGCATTGTGGTTTCTGGACCTATAATCCAGCAAATTCTCTCCAATAATCTTCCAGTATCACTTCTAGTTCTTCTAAACTTAGATTAATTTGCATCACAGAGATATCATCAGATGTACTCAGTGCGGTTGTCTTCTCATCCATACTTCTGTCATTACTTTTAATATGCTCTGTCAACGTCTAACTTTCATTAGCTCTGCATATAGTTTACCTACTTACTTTCTTCAGTTCTGCCATTTTTCACCTTTCTTGCACAAACAGATTAAAGTGCTGGTCTTTTTTTTCCGCACAGATCTCTGCCTCAAAGTTCTGTTTGCCTTGTTCTGGATATTAAAAGTTTCTTTCTTCGTGTCATGCATGTACCACATATTCTCTCAAAAAGTGATGTAATAGCTAAATATTGATGCAATATCTAGGTGTTTACGTAACACCTAGGTGTTATACATGTGTAAACGCCTGTGAAAATAGTCTATTTGTTGCCTGCACATGGAGTCTGGAGACCCGGAATTTCATTCAGTTTTTGCACTTGTGTGATTTCTGAATGACAATAAAGTTTAGACTAAAAACGTATTTGGCTTCCCCACTAATCGTGTTTTGTTCTTTGGCTTAACCACTGATCGTGTTTTGTTTTTTGGCTTCCCCACTGATCGCGTTTTGTTTTTTGGCTTCCCCACTGATCGTGCTTAGTTTCATTTCTTTTCTAGATGGGAGCATACAACTGTAACTTCTTGGCTCAATGCCATACCATAAAGTCTGTTTCTAGACTAGTTTTGGAGATTTGCAAGACATTACTCACAAAAGCTCAACTATGCACAATAGAACAAGACTTGTGTTTTAGCAAGATGACACGGAAATAACAGCCTGTGTTTTAGCAAGATGACGTGGAAACAACCTGTGTTTAATTCATTTATCTGTTTGTTAATCAGATGAGTGGACTGGTTTAAGAAACCACTACCTTGGCCATCTGGCAACAACAATAAAAGTAACAATTAGACATGGCAAACAATAACAGAGCGCTATGGTAATTAGTGACAAAACATATAAACATAACAATGGCATAATAAACATCTTTTGCTGTATAATAACTTAATGAATATCTACACAAAGCATTTTCGGTCAATAACACTTGAAGTTTTCGGAAGAAAATACATTATCCGTGAAATACAAACTACGCTGCAAGTATTTGTACAGTACATATTAACAGGCTTCTCTGAAGCATGGGGTACCTTTATGAAATATTTCTCACAGATGTTTTAAGACTACATTAGGTTCATGGGTTGATGCTAGGCTATCTGCCCTAGGGCATTTACAAGCCTAGCCAGAGTGTTTGGCTTTCGCCACCCTTCTTAGATTAATTGACTGTGCCTCTGCATAGTACGTCACAGAAGATAGCACATTTAAGGTTAGTTTACCATGCCCTCTGTCTAGCAGTGACACAGAAGAGATCTCAGGGGTAAATTTACGATCTCCCATCCAAACATCAAGATTCTTCTTGAAGAGGGTCATTGAGGGGATTGGTCCGACATGGATTGGGATTTTGTTCCAGAGTGAGGGGAGCCTCTGGGATATGAATCTGTCCCTCCAGCATGTTCTATTTATTTCTGTGCTGAGGTTTAAGTCACTGGAACGTGTAGTTCTGATGGATTTGGATTTCTTGAGGTGGAGCATGTCCATTAATTCTGGGTTGGACATGGCTTTATACGTCAGGCACTGATCGCCTCTGAGTAGGCGGTAAGCAACTGAGTAGAGCTGGAGTTTCTTTAGCCTGTGTAGAGCATCGATTTGAGTCCCTTGATCCTCTTGGTGAGGTACTTTTGGTGTCTTCTGGTGTCTTTCTAGTTGTAGCAGGTGTCGGGTAAGGTACATCCCAAATGGGGCACTGTATTCAATTATAGACCTGATGAGTAGAGGGGCACAATGACCTCTCTTGATCTAGATGTGAACCCCTTCGTGATAAGGTGGGCTATATAGAATGTCTTTCTAACCACTATGGCAATGTGATTGTCAAAGGAGAGATTGCAATCTACTTGGGTCCCCAAATCCCCAATTACTTCTTCAGTACTTAATGGATTACCACCTATGTGGTAATTTGTGGGCACTTTGTTTTTCCCAAAGGGGATGACTATGCACTTTTTGGCATTTAGCTTTAGGCCATGGCTCTGGCACCAGTTATCAGTCTTCGAGACCTTTTTGGAGGATGCTTGTGTCAGCCGGCAAGTTGATTATGGCCCCCAGTTTGCAGTCATCTGCAAACTTGGTCAGCCATAGTCCTCCTATGTTAGCCTGTACCTCAGAGAAATATATACCGAACGAGAGGTCACAGGACTGAGACTTGAGGGACGCCACTTGTAACTGGTTTAGAGTCTGACATGGCATCTGCAATTCTGACCATGTGGGTTCTATCCCTAAGCCAGTTTGCAACCCATCTTGTGACATAGGGGTTGATATTTAAGCTGGTGAGCTTATTTATGATGCCCGAGTGAGGTATTGTGTCGAAGGCTTTTGCAAGGTCAAGGTAGGCTGTGTGGACTACTTTCCCTTAGTCTATGGCCTTGGTGACTGTTTCAAAGAAATTGACCAGGTTCAAGAGGCAAGGTGTTTGGAGGTTCCCAATGTCTTTGTTTATGAGTTCCATGATGATACGCTCCATAACTTTGCAGACCAGGCTAGTTAGGCTTATAGGGCGATAGTTTCCGGGGTCCGTTGTGGCACCACCTTTATGGAGTGGGACCACTGTTGCTGTACTCCATTCTTTGGGTACATATCCTGTTGCAAGGCTGAGACTGAACAGTGATTTTAAATGAGGGTTCAGTTCTTCTTGGAGCTCATGTAAAACGTAGCCCAGGACACCATCCGGTCCCATTGATGCTGTGTTTTTTGCTTTGGTGAGGGCTGCTCTCACCTGTGCATCTGTGATATCAGGGAGGCTACACTCTGTTGGGATAGTCATTTCCTCATTTGAGGGGGGGGGGGGGGAGTTTGCACTGAACCTGTCTGCCAGGATGTTGGCAATGTCTGTGGGTTCAGTGTATTTTTTGTCATTTTGCACTAACTCAGAGCATATCTGGGAGTTTCCACCCAGGTTTCTGACATAACTAAAGAAAGCCTAGTGATTATCTTTAGCGTCTTGTGCAATTTTTCTTTCGAAGCTTGCCTTAGATGATTTTATGAGGGATCATAGTTTCTTGCTAGTACTGATCAGAGTTGCCTTCCCCTTCAGGGATTTTGCTCTACCATGTAGTAGTTTCCTCCTTCTGTTGTACAGCTTATTTATGGCTGGGGTCCACCAGACAGGTCTCCTGCCTTTGGAGGAGTGTGTCTTGGTTTTATTTGGGATAGCATGATCAATGCATGCCTGTAGGTATCCATAGAATGCGTTTGTAAAGGATTCTGCGGTTTGGGCCGTATTTTCCACTGGTCCTGGGGCTTTGAAGGATTCCACCTCGGTTTTGAGAAGTGGGAAGTTTGCTTTTGAGAAGTTTTTGACCATGGTTTCCTTTGCTGGGGGTGGGGACGGGATATGGATGTCCATAGTGATTAATTTATGGTCAGATCTTACCAATGAGGGGTATACCTCGGGTATGGAACAGAGTCCCCATGTTGGTGATAATCCGGTCCAATATGTTTTCCCCTCTTGTGGGAATGGTGACCAGTTGTTCCATAGCATTTGAATTTATAAATTCTAGGAACCGTTGTGCTAGGGTGTTGAGGCTTGAGTAGTGCTCCCAGTCTATGTTTGGGTAGTTAAAGTCACCCAATATAATGGTGTTTGGAGAGACCTTCATATTCTCCAGTGTCTTCAGGAAAGCAGAGTGGGGTTCCTGAGTTTGGGAGGGTGGTCTGTAGCAGGCTATAAACTGGAAGATAGTTTTGCCCACTGTTAGTTGCACATGGATGGTCTCAGATGCTTCGTGCAGTGCCACTAGCCTGGAGGTATGGGTATCTTTGATGAATATGGATACTCCCCCTCCTCTTGTGGTTCGGTCCGAGTTTTGAGTCTGAAAAGCATGGTATGAGGTATAGCCTCCTGGTAGTGCTGGGGTGCTCTCATGAGCCTTGAATCAGGTTTCTGTTACTGCACAGATAGCGATATTCTCCATACTGAGGAGAGCCTCAAGTGCGTGCATCTTGAGGTTTAGACTTCTGGCATTGAGCAGCATTACCCTTAGTTTCTTTTTCCTTGTGTTGTCTAAGGAGGTGGGTTTGTCTTTTGAGCCTTGCCTAAAAAAGGCACTATGGAGGTGGCAAGAGCCTTAGCCAGTATTCGAAAACCCAGGGGTGACAGGTGCAAGCCATCCCTAGCGAAGCAACGTGGCTTGTCAAGCATGTCATCCCAGGCTGACAGACACTGGATCCCCTTTGAGTGACACCAATACTTTAGCCAATTGTTGAAATTGATCATTTTGTCTTTATACTGTGGTATCATTCTTGGCGAGGGTAAGATGCTACTCAAGGTCAGGGTCATACTGGCCTGGGCCACATGATCAGAGAGCTCCACTATGTCCCTTTTCATGTAATCCAGGGAGGTACATCTCGGGTCATTCACACCAGCATGGACAATGACGGAGTCATATTTGTACTTGCTTTGGAGTGACCTGAGGTATTTTTTGGAGGCTTGAGGAATATGAAGCTTCATGTAGTTGATAAAGTGCAAGTGGGGATCATTATCTATGTTTCAGCAATGTGAAAGTTAGTGCGCTTCTTAGAAGACAGAGCTAAATAGCTTCCCATTATGATCAGCGCTAAGCTGCGACAGGAAGATTCACTATTACTAGACAGGTAGACGAATCTCAGTACTAGTATCTTACCTTCTGTAATTGGCAGGAGGCAGTTATGTGCCAACAATGCAGTGGTAAGCAGAGCTGAATCATGAAATGGAGCCCAAGGCAGGGCAGAAGAACAAGGCTCCACCCTACCATATCATCTCACTTGCCCCCCCCCATTAACCACAAAACATGACTACTATAATTCTGAGAATGACACTCAAGTGCAATTCCCAGCATTTCTGTTGAAAAAAAATTGGAAAACAGATCACAATATACAACACTGTTTTCCTTTAAAAGAGTTTTTCTTCAGGAGGGTACAATCCTCAAAATTCCTTTCAAGTTGCAGGTATGCTGTGACGACTGCCATACACTTGAACAGCTGGGGAGCTGTGATGAGATCAAACCTTTAAATTGGTGATGACTGGCCCCTAGCTGAAAGCACAGAAGGTACAGTTGTCCAAGTAAACTTATCATAAAAAGTAGATGTTTGAATCATCATTGCTGCAGTACCCCAAGCTATATGGGTTAGATCCTGCATAGGATAAAAAGCTGGCCAGCTTTGAAAGCTCCAGGGCACCTCCACACATCTAAACAGTCATCTCGAGATGAGCTAAGAAAGGTTTGGGCACCAATCCTTTCACAGCTTTCATGCCAACTGAGACAGGGAGGCTGAGCTCTAATAGGGTTTTGCAAGGAATAGCTACTGCAGCAGTGATAATTAGAACATCTACTGTTATTGTAAGTTTACTTGCACAACTGAACTGCATACATTCATCATCATAATCACTGTAGATTAACATAGCACAGAACGAAGGGGAAGGGTCCAGGAGACCCAAACAATGGTCCTAGACCCGAATATGCAATCAAGCTTCTAGTGCTTTGTAAAAGTATGTATGGAAGACAAAGTTGGCCTTTCTAGAACACTTAGTCCAACCCTTTCCAAAAGTCCATAAATGAAGCGAAAGCCCTGGCAGTGTGTGCCTTCACCATGCCAAGAATAGTTTTACGGTGGTTGCAACAACAGGAGGTTAACAGACAGAGACAACAGTTTGGAAATGGCCTGGTTTGACAAAGGTCGTCCCTTCTTACCTTCAAATGAAACAAACAGCTGATCACAAGTTCTGAAAGATTTTTTTGTCAAGATAGTAACAGAGGCGTCTGTGAACATCCAAGGTATGAAGTAGCCTTTCCCCTTCATGTCTGGGTTTGAGTAAGAACACATGGAGATGGATAAGATATTTTAAATTCCGACAGCACTTTAGGATTAGTTCTCAAAGAAATCTTCTGTGTGGAAAATAAGATAAGGTTGCCCCATAAAAATCTGCAACTCAGACATACAGATTGCTGTGACCACTACAAGAAGAGTAACTGTCATCCATGTTAAGAACCTCAACTCAGCCAAATGAACTGATTCAAATGTTAGCATCTCCATTACAAAATTTAGAAAACACTGGTTTTCTTGTCTCTCTTATGCAGTACCCCTTTCACAAACATTTTGACATTAAAATGCCTTGAAAGAGTGGATGTCCATGGTCAGACATGCTGAAATGGTCGATAAAAGAACCTTGAAAGAGGAGTAAGAAAGGACACAGAGAAGGAACTCTCACAAATATTGTATGGAGACAGAATGTATAAAACAATCCTGTTCTTGTGAGAGTATATCCAATCTGAGGAAGCTTGTGATAATTGTACCTGGCCAACTCAAAAGAAGGAAGAACTACTCCTGCCTGGGCCAGAAATGAGTCACCAGAATGATCCTGGGGATTCCTTCTGAATCTTCAAAAGTTCCCTGGATATCAGTTGTAAGGGTGGAAAAACATAAAAAAAAAAAAGAGTATTCTTGTCCAAGACAAAGAAAAGGCATGGCTTTCTTGCATGGAGTCCTGGAGTAGAATTTTGCCAGCTGATTGTTGAAAAAGGAAACAAAAAGCTCTGAGGAACTCGTTACAAATGGATCAAATCTTGGAAGACCCAGTGATCTAGCTTCCATTCGCTAGGATCTGCCTTTGTCGCACTCAGCTTATCTACCATAAACTTTTACTCTGATGGAATTGCAGGATGCCTGTAGGGGGAGATTGTGCTGTAAAAGCTGTACCTTATGCAAAGATGGGTATTCTGCATCGGGTTAACACATGGTAGTTCCTTGCCTGTTGTGCATCACATCACTGCGGTGTTTGAAATGGTCCTGGGGACCGCAAGTGATTCAGAGAGTTTAGTGCCTTGAGAAGGGCAAGAATCTCTTATATTTAAGCACTTGTGTCTTTGTTGTCTCGGATACCTTGTACATTTATCCCCTTTGACACTGCTCTTGAAGCAAAGTTCAAGGAGTCTGTGCTAACCGACTGCTTTGACGCTACGAGGGAGTAGGGTAGACCTGGATTCAGGGATATTTGATGTCTCCACGTGACTTCCGTTCTCGCAAATCCCAGAACCGGAATCCGAAAAGCTGAGTGTTGGTGCTTGGACCAATAAGGTCTTCATATTTCATTGCATCTTTCCCATGTGGCGTCTTACTAGAGGTATCATGAGAATCGGACACAAGATCCAGAATCATCAGGTACTCCCCCTTGTGGTGACAAACGTCCGAGTGGAAAACTCCCGAAATAGATTTAAATACAAGATCTATTTTTCCTGGAGGAGAAAAGCTCTTTGTACTGAGGTGTCTAGCACCAACACAATCCTGTGTGGAGTCAAAATAAACTTCTAAGTGTTCTCTTTGAAACTCAGCCTGCATAGATTTCTCACCCAAGTGAGATATTTCTGACACTTTGAAAAAAAGACTCTGCAAAGATAACCAAGCTGCCTAAATACAGAAAAAAATGTGGAAACCCTTTAGCCTGCAAAGGGCTATAAACAGGAGCTAGACACTTTGTGAACACACACTGGAGAATCGGACAGCCGAAAGGATAAGGCAGAGAATTCATAAGGTGATCCAGACACAAGAAACATAAGTCTGAATTAACAGAAATGTGATAAACATCTTTTAAGTCTAAAGTTACCAAACAATTCAAATGAGGAACAAGGCATAACAGGTTGTGAGGTGAAAGCATTTTGAACTTTGGCACCCACGCATACCGGTTTAGGAAAGAAAGGTTCAGTACTGGCCTCCAAGCATTTTCTCTGCCACCAAAAACACTGAATAAAATTTTTTCTCAAATCGGAAAGAAGGAACTGTTCTACTACTCAGACAGCGTGGGCTGTAGAACAGGAGGGAAGGTGTTTGGTCTGGTGGATGTGAAATAATTCCCTGAAATAGAAGCTTTTCTTCCCATTGCCATCTGTAACTTCCTTAGAAAATTTGGATGAGGAGTGATGAAAAATCTGAGATTCCCCTGTATCTATCATCACAGATTTTAATAACCACTGTAAATCTGTATCTAAAGGAGAAAAAGCTGTCCCAGAGACTTCCTATACTCTGGAACAAGCTACCCATCTACGTCAAGCAAAGTTCTTCATTAGCACTCAAGAAAAATCTTGATGAATGGATGGGAAATAGGAAATATACCCCGGGGATCACTTCTGTATCTCTGTTGGATAGTGGCATAGGAAAATAACTTTTTTGGGTGGCGTAAGCTATGGAACCTTGCTGGCTAGGCTAACGTAGGCCCTTGGGCCGATAGCCTAGTACCTACCTATGAACCTATAATGCTCCATGTGTGCTGTCCATTTTCATGCTTCATCAACTGATGGGTTATGATCTGATCCCTCAGATCTGACTTGGTCACTGCTAAATTTCGTGGCAAACAAAAGCTCGAGAGCTTCTCCATTACCCACAATGCACCGACTCAAGTACCTCAGATCTTGTTTTCAGATTTTGCTAGAAAGGAAATATTTGCAGTCAAATAGGAAGAATATATCTGGATCTCAATATAAAGGACAGTGATGTTCTCTAACCATCCATTCTTCCAGGAATTTTAAGAGGACGGGGAGATGAGGAAGAATGAAAACAGACAACACAGATGGATACATAATTTCTTTATCTGATGTTGCCAACTTTCATTATATTTTCATCTGATGGGACAGAGTCCCCAGCTACCTAAGAGCCCAGGTGGACTCAAGAAGGATATTCCTAAGCACAGTTGAACCAAATGATGTTCTTCCTCTGGAAACCAGATTGAATTTGTAATGAGTAACAAAGATATGTGGAGTAGCCCAAGTTGCTGCTGCACATGCATCATCCATGGACATTCTAGACTGAAATACTGAAAAAGCTGCCACAGATCTAGTGGAATGGGTCCGTAACGGTTTTGGTAAGGTAATGCCCAATTTGTTATAAATAAATGAAATACAGTCAGCCACCTGGCTAAAGTTACTTAACTGGCTTTCCCACCTTTACTTCTGCAAATGAGACAAAATAGAAGTTATGCACTCACCATAACATTCCATTTGTGCTGTCCATTCTCATTCTTCCTCAACTTATGGGATCAGATCCGATCCCTCGGATACTACTTAAACGTTTCAAATGCTTGTGGCAACCAGAAACTCTCAACCTTCTCCGTTACCCACAATGCACCAACCCTAATTATCTCAGATCTAGTTTGCCAAGAAAGCAGAAAGAATTTAGTGACAGAAAGAGAAGACTACATCTGGAGATGTACATCAAGATGCTCACAAAAATGTTCGCTCTTCCAGGAGTTCATAAGGCAGGGGCTTGATGGGAAGGGAGTTGAAAGAAAACGGACAACACAGATGGAACATTATGGTGAGTACACAACTTCTTTATCTGATGTTGTCAATTTTGATTCTATCCTCAACTTATGGAGAATTGTCCCCACTTACCTAATTCCCCAGGTGGGCTTCAGGAAGTATATTCCTGAGCACCATTGAGCCAAATTATGTCCTGCCCCTGGAGACCATATCCAGTGTGTAATGAGCAACAGATGTATGGGGAGTAGCCCAAGTTGCTGCTGCACAAATGTATGTAGGCTCGAAACTCAAAGACTGATGAAATAGTCATGGCTCAAGTGGAGTGAGCTCTTAGAGGTTTTGACAAGGCAATGCCCAATTTGGTGTATATATAAGAAATACCATCTGTAAGCCGTTTGGCTAAAGTAATTTTGGTAACAGATTTTCCAAGTTTCACATATGAAACAAACTACTCAAGACTTCCTGAAATTTTCCATTCTGTGTAGGTAAAAATGTTAACTGCTGGTGTACCTCCAATTAGTGTAGTGAGTATTCACCTTTGTTAGAAAATTTGGGGAAGAATACGGGCAAATTAACAGATTGGTTTATTTTAGCCTCTGATGCCACTTTAGGAAGAAAAGGACTGGTACGTAAAGTGACTCTCTGTGAAATATCAAGTAAGGTGATTTTAAAGACAATGCCTGTATCTCAGAAATTCTTCTGGCAGAAATAATGGCTACTAGAAAAAATGTTTTCCAAGAAAGGTATTTCAGGTCACATTTGGCTAAGGGACTGACTAAGTTGCTGCAGTACCAGGTTGAGGTCCCATGAGGAGTAGGGTCTCTGAAGAGAGGCCTGAGTAGGACAGTACCGCACAAAAAAAAGTCTTTCATAATTTACGAGAGGCAACGGAAACACCATTAAATCCCATGTGAAAATTCAATATTGCTGCTAGTTGAAACTTCACCATGGAGGAACTAGCTCCTCCTTCAAAAATTAAGGCTAGAAATTCCACGATACTATGCAAAGGGGATGAAAAGGGATCAACATTATTTTGACAGGCCCAGTAAGCAAATCTTTTTCACTTACTGGAGTAAAGTTTACGTGTAGACAGGTTTAGGAGAAGATAAGAGTATTTGATGGACTGGAGAAGACAGTCTAGATGAATCATGCCTATCAGGTGAGACAGGAGGTCTGGAGACAGATCCAGAGTCCATGGTGAGTGGAGTAAGTGAGGCCAAAGAAAGGGGAACCAAATCTATCAATGCTAGACAGATGCAATGAGGATAACTTTGCTCTTCAACATGGCAAGCTTTCTGCAGGAATTTGGAAATTAGTGGTACTGGCAGAAAGACATACAGCAGATTGGGGGGCCATCATGAAGCACAGCATCCCTCGGTGACTCCCCTTGTGGGGTGATTAGGGCAAAGTAACTGTTGCATTTATTGTTTAGGGGATAAGCAAAAAGATCTCAGCAAGGCTGGCCCCACTGGTGAAAAAAGTCTCCGCCACACTGTTGTTCAGAGACTATTCGTGAGGTAGGAGAATGCACCTACTCAGCTTGCCCATCACACTTGACTTCCCCAAAATGTGCACTGCTATGAGAAAGTGAAGTGGTCGAATGAGATCGCCCATTGCTACACTGAGAGCTTCGCGACATAGTATGTTCATGTACCAAGCTACTGACATGTTATCCATTTGAAGTGCAATTGTCCCAGAGAGGAGAGCTTTCTGAAATACCTGCAACACTAACATCTCCAGAGTACTGATATGCAAACTGGCCTCTACGGAAGACTAAGTACCTTGGTCTGTCCCGCCTTGGGTAATGCCCCACCCACCCTAAGCGGGAAGCATCCGTGGTCACTTTGGCTTTGGGCTGAGAGAGAATGGTCGGCTTACTAGAACTTGATATGATTGAATCCACCACCTGAGATCTCTCTTGCAAATCTGATAGACATGCATCAGGGCTGACAAAGGATTAACCATTGCACTGCTAGCATTCATTGTAAAATCTTCATGTAGAACCTAACAGTACTAAAGTTATTGCTGCTGCTGCCATTGACTGCAGAGCCTGAAAAACCAAACGGGCAGAAATTCTGGTACTGCAGATTATCTTGCTGACCGACATTCTCCAGGTCTGAACTAGTACAGTAGGCTGCGACTATCATTGATTCTGCATTGAACAATGCCCCTCTAAACTCAAGTTTCGAGCAGGTTTCAAATGAGACGTTTCATAATTTACGGTTATTTCCAGATGGGAATTTATGGTTATTCTCACCCTCCCTATTTTTGTCTTGTTCTCAAACTTAGTGGTTTTCCAGTTGCCCACCCCAACTGTAAATCTGATCTGGGCACTCCTCCCAGTCCAGTCTTCTTAGCTGTTTCTACCCAATAGACACATATGTGAAGGCCAACACAGTACAGTTGTGTACACTTACCATAAATGTAGATGTCAGAGTGTATTCGCTGTTGCAGTCATTACATTTGGGTAATCTGCTGGCAGGCTGACCTCAGTCGGCCTGAATTCCAAAGTCTTGGGTCCTGCATTGGTTGCTGTCTCCTCTTCCATGATGTCAGGTCGTCAGGGATATAAAACAGGCAGCTAATGCAATTTTCTTTAGTTTTTCTTGCCCCAGATGTCAGGTCCCCCCCAAATGGGTAGCAAAAATATATACAAGCTATACATACATGCAACAATACAAACTTTACCTTCATCTACAAGCAAATACACCACAAAGGCTGTAGAAGATAGTGAAGGAAAGAGAAACTCCAGGATAAAAGGGGGATGGCGGGTAACCTGGAATGCAACAGTGAATACACTCGAACATCTACATTTATGGTAAGTGTACACAACTGTACTATGTTCTTCGTGTTTCACTGTTGCAGTCATTACATTTGGGTAGAATCCCAAAACTATGGATGTGAGGCTGGAGCTAAACTGCTTTAGGGGCAGCTATAGGGCCCAGCAGAACTACAGTGGCAAAGCCTGCCCTGGACTTAGAAATAGAGAGGCAAATGATAATGCTTTGTAAAAAAGTGTGAACAGAACTCCAAGTAGCAGACTCTAGAATGTCTTTGGTTGGTACCCCTCTGAGAAAAGTTGCTGATGTAGCTGCAGTCCTGGTGGAATGAGACCCAATGCCCTCGGGCACCAGTTTGTCATTAAGTAGCAGAAACACATGCAGTGGCTTATCCACTTTGAAATGGTCTTCTTTGAAATAGCCTTTCCCTCTGATCCTGCAGCAAATGTCACTAGTAACTGCTCAGTTTTTCTTAGAGCTTTAGTCCTGCTCAAGTAGAATCTTAGTTGTCTGTGTACATCCAAGGAATGCAGAATCCGCTCCCCCTTGTTCTGCGGATTTGGATAAAAAGTTGGCAGATGAATAGTTTGGTTAAGAGCCACACTGGAAACCACCTTAGGCATAAATGAAGGATTGGCCCTGAGGGACAACCTGTCTGGGTAAAATATGATAAAAGGCTCCACAGCCATGAGGGCCTGTAGCTCTGAGACCCTTCTTGCTGAAGTAATTGCCAGGAGCAGAGCCGTTTTCCAGGATAAGAACTTTAGATCTGCAGTAGCAGCTGGTTCAAATGGAGGCAGGGTGAGCTTTTCCAACACATAACTGAGGTCCCATGCAGGAATTGGTGATCTTCTGGGAGGCCTTAAATTTTTGGCCCCTCTAAAATACTGCTTTAGTAAAGGATGAGAAAGGATTGGTGTCCCTGTGTTGTAATGAGCTGAAATGGCAGAGGCATGGATTTTTATTGATGAAAAAGATGGGCTTTTGTCGAGCATCTCAGTCAAGTATTGTAAAATCTGAGGAATATTTGGCTCTGCTGTGTCAGTTCCGTGTGCTTGGTTCCAAGCACAGAATCTCTTCCATTTATCAGCATAAGATTTTCTAGTACTAGGCCTTCTGACTTCCAAAATGACATCCATCACAGCTTTACTGAGAGGTGTTTGAATAACTACATGATCAGCCATGCGGGTGTTTGAATAACTACATGATCAGCCATGCTGCCAGGTTCAGTGTTTGGAGCGGATTGTGCAGGATCGGATTGTTTTGCTGGGACAGTAAGTGAGGTATTTGAGGCAAGTACCAAGCTGGGAATTGAGACGTATTCCTTAGGATTGGGTACCAGTATTGGCGGGGCCAGTCCGGGGCAATTAGTATCATCTTTGGTTTTTCTTGTCTGACATTTGGTAGGACCTTGGGAAGAAGAGGCAGAGGAGGAAAGGTGTAAACTGATATGTTTTTCCAACTGAAGGATAGGACATCCACTTTCCATGCTAGTCTTTGAGAAGTCCTTGTGCAGAATTTTTCTAGTGGATAATTCCGAGGGGAGGCAAATAGGTCTATGTCCGGGCTCCCCCATTTCTTTGTTATCATGCTGAAGACTTGTGGCTCTAGTTTCCACTCATGAGGGTCCATAAGGTTTCTACTTAAAATAGTCTGCCAGTTTTGCTTTCCTGGCAGGAACTGAGCTTGAAGATGTACTTGGTAAGTCAAGGCTGTGTCCCACAGTGCCATGGCTAGTCTGCAAAGGAGGTAGGAGTGCGTTCCCCCTGCTTGTTTATGTACCACATAACCATGGTGTTGTCCGTCTTTATCAGTAGTTGTCCTGGATGAAGTAAGTCCTTGAAGGCGGTCAGGGCATTTTGAACAGCTAACATCTATTTTTGGTTGATATGTAGATGCATTTGTTTTGGGATCCATATGCCCTGAATGCATCTTCCCGCCAGGTGGGCCCCCCCATACATAATCTGATGCATCTGTTAAGGTTTGGGTGGCAGGGGGTAGAGTGAAAGCCCTTCCCATGTTTTGGTGACATGCCTTTGCCCACCATAGAAACTCTTGTTGTAGGCAGGAAATGAGAGGAATCATTGTTTCCAGACTGTGACAATGTTGACTCCATAAACTTTTTAGGTACCACTGTAGTTTCCTCATATGCAGTCTTGCATATGGAATCAGTAGAATGCAGGATGCCATGAACCCCAAAGCCTGCAGAGTTTGTCTTGCAGATAACTGGCATTTTGTTGCCATCAGTTTGAAGTAAGTAGTCAGTTGCCTTTGTTTGTCTGGCGTGAGGAAAGCCATCTGGGCAGTTGTATTAAAGATTGCACCCAGGAAGGTTATCTTTTGAGAGGGTACCAGCTGTGATTTCTTTTCGTTTGTGTACCCTAGGCATGTTAAAAGCCTTTTCACAAACACCAGATGCTGAAGAATGTCCTTGTTCTCCGCTTGAATGAGACAGTCGTCTAAGTAAGGATAGATTTGTATACTACTTTGTCTGCAAAATGCAATTACTGGTGCCAGGCACTTTGCAAAGACCCTGGGCGCAGTAGATAAGCCAAAGGGCAGTGCAGAGAATTGGTAATGCATAAAGCTAGCCTTGAAACGGAGGTATCTTCTGCACAATTCCCTTACTGGGATATGCAGGTATGTCTCAAGTCTAATGTCACCAGCCAAGCATTCTTGCCCAGCATGGGCAGAAGTTGCTGCAAAGTTAGCATTTTGAATTTTGGAATGTCCAGGTATGTGTTCAGAATTGATAAATCCAGTATTGGGCTAGGCCTTGTCTTTTCTGGGTACCAAGAACAGTCTTGAATAAAACTCTTGTCCTTTTTCCTGTTCTGGTACTGGCTGAATAGCCCCCATATCCATGAGGGACGTAACTTGTTTCTTTGCCTCTGCCAATTGATTTTTTGGCAGATCTGGCCAACTGTTTGCAATTGGCAGAGTGTGGAAGTGGAACCTGTATCCCGGACATACTATGTTTAACACCCACTTGTCCTGGGTTATTAACTGCCAATTTTGAGCATAAAGTGCTAATTTTCCCCCTAAGGGTGCTGCCAAAAGACAAGTGCTTGGTGATGGCAGAGGGAAGTCACTGAGACTGTTTACTGTAGGGTTGTGCTTTATTTCCTCCAGATTTGGAGGTAGAAGCACCCCATTGCTTTGACCTGTAAGAATCCTGCGACTGGTATCTAGAACCTTTAGGGTGCCTGGATTTGCCCAGTTGAGCTCTATCAGACACAGGAAAGGACCAATTTTTTGTAGGCCGGTGTCTACTGAATCTTGGTGGCTGCACTTGTAAGACGTCTTTTACAGTTTGCATAGACTTAGCTTTGTCTTCCATTTTCTTTAAAACCTCTTCTGCCTTAATACCAGAGTATCATGCTGTAAAGGTGCATCCAGCAATTTAGCTTTAATATGATCAGGCAAATCTTTTAGCCAGGCATGCCTCCTAATCACAGATCCAGTAACTGCGGCCCTGCAGGAGGCCTCTCAGGAATCAAAACCACATTGCAAAGTATGCTTTCCAACTTGTTCAGCTGCATGCAATAATTCCTGCAATTCTTTATTTTCTGCACATTCAGAAATCATCATTTTCTGTTTCAGTAATCCCATAACATGTTGTTGATACTTGAGCATATGAAACTGGCAGTTTAAGGCCCTAATTGTCAAGGTTGCAGATGTAGAAACCTTCTTTCCCCATCTATCCAGTGCCCTGGAATCTGTCAGGGGGGGGGTAGGATTTTTTGCTGTTGAGGCCTCAACACCTTTTAGACCCTGTGAAATAGTTTCAGGGTCAGCAGCAGGGTTTCTAAATAAAAACTTGTGAGAGTCAGGAACTCTGTAATATCGGTCTGGCTTGCTAGGAGCAAGGTAAGGAGTCTGGAGTCAAGCTTGACTCCGAAAACACATCATCCACAATGTCTAAAACAGGAGGTATGGCTAAAGGCCTATGCTGAGGGAGAAAAACGATTGAGAAATCTTGACTCTCGCAGTGAAAATGCTCCCTCAAAGTATGCAAGGTTTCTCCAAAGGAATAATCTTCAGAAGGAGATGCAGATGGGATAGATTCCTCTGCATTAGAATCCTCATAGGGTGGTACAGATAATTCCTGATCAGAAGAGGAATCAGAAGAAATAGAAACCTGATCTGAAGATGCATAACCAGTGTCTTGCCTAGGCCTCTTATCAGGAGGGGGTTGGGAACCCCTGATCAAGGTAATTAGGTCTTCAGCCACTTTGATAATCTGCTTTTTGGACATAGAGGCCTGTGCACGTGACTCATGCGTCTTTTTTTAGCTTTAGAAGTTGCTTTTGTCTTTGATTTTGAAGCTGGCGTCAGTTTTATATAAAAATGTTGTGGCCTGAATACACATCCGCAGGTACAATACTTTGAGAATCTTGCGGTGTGCCGGACTCCACATGGGTCTTGGTAGGGGCCTGCGATTTGAAAGTAGCAGGTATCAGGGGCTGCGAAAGTGCCTGAGAACCGGCGAACCGGTGGCTGGCCTAGGAGAAGCTTAGTCATCTGTTTTGGACCTAGACGGTCTGTCTCTGTCCTTTTCTTTGCGCTTTTTGTGCACACCGGTAGTCGGATGCTATCAGACGACATTTCAGGACAGTTAAATCTGTTTCCAAAATATTTTGAGGCAAAGATATAATGACTCTTAATAGTGCATTGGTTAAATCTAGCACAAAACAGACAGCTAGGCACGTTATGATCAGGGCCTAGGCAAGGAATACAGTAGAAATGTAAATACTTATGAGGTAATTACTTCCCACAAGTAATGCAATTAACTTTTACTGACATCGGTATTGAGCAAGAAAAAAAGTTTCCCCAATGGGGTACTTAGCTTTAGTGAAGACTTCGGTTCTGAAACTCTAATTCGAAAATTTCAGGAGTTGGCCGACAAGCACTTGCGAACTGCTTCTGGCACCACGCGGCAAGAAAGACTAAAGAAAATGGCGTTGGCTGCCTGATTTATACCCGAGGACCTGACGTCATGGAAGAGGAGACCGCAACTGACGCAGGACCCAGGACTTTGGAATTCAGACCGACCGAGGACAACCTTCCAGCAGATTACCCAAATGTAATGACTGCAACAGTGAAACACGAAGAACATCCTTAGTTTCTTAACTTTGAAATCAACAAAAAAAAAATTCAGCTGCTTTTACAGTATTTGCATCTCCTCTTCCAACTCTATCACTTCGTTGTGCTGTTTTGACTACTTTCTGCTGCATTTCTTAATGCTTGTTTTTAGCCTGTTTAAATTCTAAGTGTTACTCTAAGCCTCTTAGTAGTAGTTTAAGCACTTGGACTTAAAGCCTACCCCTCAACTCTCCCTGGCCTCTCTCCCTCAGATTCCGACAAATATGGACGGACAATTTCCTATGGTTTCTCCTGCCAGCCTGGTTGATATGGGCACCCTGAGACAGTGTAGCAACTGCCTCATGTACACAGACAACAATCTATTACTACCACCTAGGGACACAATTTGTAAGAGATGCAACTACATTAAGAACCTAGAGTCTATGCTCTCTCCCTTCACAAGCCAGTATATCTGGCACTGAGATGAGACGGCCTGCATCAATCTCATTTGGGCTTCTGGCAAAAGCCCTTGCCTTTCCCATAGTGCCTTTTTTAGAAAAAGTCATGAGGTCGATACTACCAACATAAAAACTTCAACAAAATGCAAATTAAAGACCATGCTGCTACACGCTAGGAGTCTAAACATCAAACTGCACTAATTGCAAGCATTCTTAACCCTGGAAGATTCTGACAATTGTGCAGTCGCAGAAACCTGGTTCAAAGCTGGATAGCATGCCAGCCTTACCTGGTTTCTCATCCTATCATACATTCAGACCTCAAACTGTGGGCAGCAAAACCAAAGGAGGTGGAGATTCGATATTCATTAAACACACACACACCTCCAGGCTGGTCAAACAGTATGATGCACAAGAGACACTCCAGATGCAGTGAACTGTTGAAAAGACCACTAATCAAATCATAGCTAGCTACAGGCCTCCAAATTTGACTCAAGATGCCCACTCCACCTATCTGGACCTCTTCAAATCTATCAAGATTCAACCCTTTACCCTAATCCTGGGCGACTTAACTACCCAACCATAGATTGGAAAAACTACTCCTGCCAGAAGACAAATGCCCAGAGATGGATACCCCCACAAGAGGTGATTTCATCTTGGGCTTCGTATTAACCAACATGAGTAACCCACTGCAGCACCCCTACAGTATCATTCTCCCTGGTAAGATCCAACCATAAAGCGGTCACTTACAAAAAGTCAACATCTCCCCTGACCACCCTTCTAGCTAGGGTCAAAAAAAAGAAAAACAAAACTTCTCCAAAGCTGATCACAACCTCCTGAGGGATGGTATAAACAGCTTCACAACCCCCTCCCCCTCTGCAGGAACTGGCACCAATGTCAAAATCTACACCAAAGTACTACACAAGCACTTGTACAGATGCATGGAATCAGAAAACCAGACAGGACAAAATCATCCTCTGGAAGGAAGAGTAAACATGTCTGGTGGACATCTGCAATACATAAACTATAAAAATAAAGGAAAATTGCTGTCCAGGGCCAAGAAAGAAAAGGTGCCCAATTGGAAGCAATATCTCCTTAACCTGAACAAGCAAATAAGAGCACTAGTGAAATCCTCTAAAGCCAACCTCAAGTCCAAATTGGCCACATCTACTAGAGAACGTCATAAGGCCTTCTTCACATATGTCCACAATCTCAAAGGAAGCACCCAGATCTGTTCAGAACTGGTGGTCAAGGACACCACATACATAAATGTTGCAGATAGTCAACTTACTGGCTGACAAATTCAGCAAAAACTTCACCCCTTTCACCCCTCTGTACCCCTCATCAGTAAATCAGGACATCCCCAGTACCTGCCCTCCTCCCATTATCTCTAGGGAACTGGTCATCACTGCCCTCTCAAAGGCAAAAAATACAGCCTCCATGGGACCCAATAACATCCCAGGCTGCATCCTACATGAACTTGCAGTACAATTATGCATCCTATTCAACCAAAGCCTAAGTACCAGCTTTGTCCCAGCCGAATGGAGGACAGCCACAGTCATCCCTTTACACAAAGATGGAGCGTCCACAGATCCGTGAAATTATAGACCCATCAGCCTAACTAGCCTGATCTGCAAGGCCATAGAATGGATCATGGACCTCATTCACAGCGACAGTGGCAACCTCCAAACACTCTACCCCACACAATTTGGCTTTGTCAAGGGGAGGTCATGTCTGTTAAATTTGGTCGACTTCTTTGACTGGTTGAGGAGACAGTGCACTGCCTACCTTAACCTGGCCAAAGCCTTTGACACTATTCCTCACTCGGGCATAAAAAAACTCAACTAGGCATCAATCCATATGTTAGCAGACTGGTAGCACACTGACTCACTGATGAAACCCACCTAATCAAAATGGGGGAAGCCACCTCAAGTACTAGACCCGTAACAAGCAGCATAGTCCAGGGATTGGTCTTGGGGCCTCTGTTATTCAGGATACACTTTTCTGAGGTGCAGGACAAAACCAGTGGGCTATGGCTGACCAAGTTTGCAGAGGACTGCAAGCTTAGCATGGTCATCAATTCACCAAGTAATGTAGACGCCTCCAAGAGGGTCTCACCCAAACAAATAACTGGTGCCAGAAACATGGTCTCCATCTGAATGCCAAAAAATGCATCATCCCCTTTGGGGAGAGTGACACCCCACAGATCACATTAATAACATCCTAAGCATGCAATCAGTAGTGAAGGATTTGGGCACCCAAGTTAAGAGCAACCTGACATTTTACCACCATGTTGCACGAAAAGCTTTCTACATGGTTCGCCTCATAAATAAAGGTATCTCGTCCAGGGTGCTGCAACCAGAAGCTCCGCAAGTATAGCAAGTGCAAATGGCCAAAAAGCAGAATCCCAACGAAAAACAATGGACAGCACTCCAAGATGGAAAAAATATTTATTGTGGTCACACAGTCCAAAGGTGCATGCAAAGCAGGAAC
>NW_025048858.1:90000-97500 GCF_019279795.1 Protopterus annectens | reverse complement strand
TGTTCATCGTGCATACAGCTGCAGTCATAACAGATGGGTAGAATCCCAAAGCTAAGTAGGAGTGGCAGGCACTAAATGGAACTAGGAGGAGCAAGGATGCCCTGCAAGACAGCTGTAGCAAATCCCGCTCTAGATTTAGAGTAAAGTGGAAGGTGATAGTGTTTGGAGAAAGTGTGCACTGAACTCAAAGTGGCTGCTTCCAAAATGTCCTTGGTAGGAACCCCTCCCCCCCGAGGAAAGCTGCAGAGGTAGCTGTGGCCCTTGTGGAGTGGGATCTGATGCTTGAAGGTACAGCTTTTCCATGAAATGAGTAACAAAAGCGTATGCAGTGGGCTATCCATTTTGAGATCGTCTGTTTGGAGATAGCCTTTCCTTGAGCACCTGTAGCATAGGACACAGAGTTGCTCGGATTTCCTGAATGGCTTTGTCCTGTCCAAATAATAACAAAGTTGTCTGTGAATGTCCAAGGAATGCAGTAGTTTTTCCCCTTTGTTTTGCGGGTTAGGGTAAAAGGTAGGTAAGTGACTAGTCTGAATCAAGGCTACACTGGATACTACCTTTGGCATAAAGGTAGGGTTGGTTCGTAAGGAAACTCTGTCCTGATGGAAAATGATGAAAGGTTACACAGCCATGAGGGCCTGTAGTTCCGAAACCCTGCGTGCTGAGGTGATAGCTAGAAGGAAGGCTGTTTTCCATGACAAGTATTGTAGTTCTGTTGAAGCAGCTGGCTCAAATGGAGAAAGGGTCAGCTTTTACAATATGAAGTTGAGGTCCCAAGCAGGGACCGGTGGTTTCTTTGGGGGTTTTATATTCTTAGCCCCTCTGAGGAGCTGTCTTAAGAAAGGGTGAGAGAATAAAGGAGGATCTGTGTTGTATTGTGTAGAAATGGCTGAAGCATGGATTTTGATGGAGAAGGAAAATCCACTGTTTAACATCTCAGCTAGATACTGTAAAATTTGAGGTAAATTTATTACCCAAGGATTCTGGCCCTTTTTCTGATTCCAGGCACAAAACCGTTTCCATTTGGCGGAGTAGGCTTTTCTAGTAGAAGGTCTTCTGGCCTCCAAGATGACATCCTGCACCTCCTTGGAGAGGAGGGTCTGTTGGAAATTCAAGGGATTCTCCATGCAACCAGATTTAGGGTTTTGAGCTGGCTGTGAAGGGTTTTGAAGTTGTGCTGGGACAACAGAAGAGGCACTAGAGGTAGGATCCATGGTGGGGAATGCGTGAGGCTCTTCAGGAGTGGATACCAGTGTTGTCTTGGCCAGTCTGGAGCAATGAGAATCATTTTCAGCACCTCTGCTCTGGCTTTTAATAGAACTTTGGGCAGCAGAGGGAGAGGCAGAAAGGCATAGACTGTCAATGTTGTCCAATTGAAAGAAAGTGCGTCCACTTCCCAGGCCTGTGGATGGTAGGTCCTTGAGCAAAATTTTTTCACTTGGTAATTTCTGTGGGTAGCAAAGATATCTATGTCTGGCTGTCCCCATGCCTGAGTTATCATTGCGAAAACTTGAGGATGCAACTTCCATTCGTGTGGATCTGTCATATTTCTGCTTAGGCTGTCTGCCAGTGTGTTTTCCTTCCCTGGCAGGAATTGTGCCTGAAGTTGGATTTGCAATTCCAGAGCTGTGTTCCAAAGGGTCATGGCTAGTCTGCACAGGGGGTAAGAATGAGTTCCCCCCTGTTTGTTTATGTACCACATCACTGTGGTGTTGTCTGTCCTTATCAATAGCTGGCCTGGATGCAGTAGGTCTTTGAAGGCCATAATAGCATTTTGCACTGCTAGCATTTCCTTTTGGTTGATGTGTAGGTGCTTCTCTTTTTGGGACCATTTTCCCTGAATGCACTGATCTGTCATGTGTGCCCCCCAGGCGTAGTCCGAGGCATCTGTTGTGATGATACGAGTTGCTTGAGGTATGCAGAAAGGGAGACCTATGTTACTTTGGCATGCTTGAGCCCACCACAGAAATTCCTTTTGACGACATGGAATGAATGGTATAATTGTTTCCAAACTGTGGCTGTGTTGAGACCATATGTTTTTTTAGGTACCAATGAAGTTTCTTCATATGCAGCTTTGCACATGGGATCAGCAGGATGCAAGATGCCATGAATCCCAGAGCCTGCAGGACTTCCCTTGCAGTCAGCCTGGTGAAGTTTGCTGTTTTGCTGAAGTACTGAGATAGTTGCCCTTGTTTGTCTGGCGTGAGGTAGGCCATCTGGGTGTTTGTATTCAAGCTGGCACCCAGGAAAATTATTGTTTGAGAGGGTATTAGTTTTGATTTCTTTTTGTTGCCAGGTGTTTCAGAAGTATGTCCTTGCTGTCCGCTTGGATCAGGCAGTCCAGATATGGGTATATTTGTATTCCTTGAAGTCTGCAGAAGGCAATTACTGATGCCAGGCATTTCGTAAACACTCTGGGCGCAGTAGATAAGCCAAAGGGCAATGCAGAGAATTGATAATGGGTTGAACCTGCAAGAAATCTGAGGTATCTTCTGCAATCTTGTCTTATAGGGACATGCAGGTATGCCTCCTTGAGGTCCAATGTTACCAGCCAAGACGCCTTGCCCAGCATGGGAAGAAGCTGCTGTAGTGTGAGCATCTTGAATTTTGGTACCTGTAAATATGTGTTTAGGTCCAAAATAGGTCTCCAATCTTGGTCTTTCCTTGGTACCAGGAATAGTCTGGAATAAAACCCTTGACCTTGTTCTTTTGCAGGTACCTCTTGAATAGCTTTCATGTCCATGAGGGCTGAAATTTGTTTTTGTGCCTTTGCCCTTTGATTTTGTGGCAGGTTTGGCATGCCTCTCATTTTTGGAAGGGTGTGAAAGTGGAATCTGTAGCTTCTGTCTATAATGTCCAGAATCCATTTGTCTCTTGTGACAATATGCCAATTTTTTGAGAATAATGCCAGTTTTCCACCTAAAGGTGCTGCCATTAAAGCTTTGCTTGAATATAACGTGCTAACAATGAATTTAGAACAGTGTTGGTTCTTATGGAAGTTATATTAAAATACAATTTCATTTATTTTGCTGGTGAATACTATCAACAAGTAAGGGGTGTAGCTATGGGGGCCCCTTGTGCCCCAACTTACGCAAATATCATCATGGCATATTGGGAGAACAACTTTTTGTTGAATTCAATTTATAAGGACAAATGGTTACTCTATGGTAGATTCCTGGATGACCTTTGCCTTCTTATGGATAGAGGATAAAGCTTCTTTTGGTGATATGGTAAACTACCTTAGTAGTAGCACAACCTTTCTGAAATTTACTTATAAATTTGACAGTGATACTTTGAATTATTTAGCTATTACCATCACTAAAATGGATAAACATTTTGTTTCAAAAGTATTTGGGAAGGACACCTTCTCGAATTCTTATCTCCATTTTACCAGCTCACACCCTTTTTCACAAAAAAGAGGAGTACTTAAGAGGCAATTTGTTAGAATCAGTAGAATGTCCTCTGAAGATGGAGACTTTAAGGAGTGTAATTGGTTAAGGGTCCAGTTCCAGAACAGAGGTTACCCAGATGAACTTATAGATGAAGTTTATAAAGAGGTTTCTTTGGCCAGAAATTCTAGATTTGCCCCGATCTTGGGTAAGGGTTGTGAGCTAATGAGGTCACCAAGAAAGTCTCAAGCTGCAGATAGCTATACCAATATTAACTACCTTTGACGGACAATCAGCCTCTATCAGAAAAATTATGGAAAGGGAATGGGAGAATTTCTCAAAAATTTCTGATTTAAACAACATTTTTTCTGATAAATTGAAATTTGTTTATAGAAAAGGGAAAACAATAAAAAAATTATTTGGAATATGGTTATATGGATTCAAAATCCTGTACATCTTCTAATAAGAAAGGTTTGTTTAAATGTGGTGCATGTAAATACTGTTCATACTTGTTAGTTGGAGAGAGAGTTATTTTTTGAAGGAAAGGGACAAGAGATTGTTTTTATATTCGTTTGCCAACTGTAATACCAATGGTATTATATATTTGGCAGTATGTATGGTTTGTGGCTCATTCTACATAGGAAAGAGTGAAAGAAAGCTCAAACAACATATTTATGAGCATTTATATGAGATTAGAACGAAGAAAGAAAGTAATGCACTTTACAAACACTCCTGCCTTTGCACTAAATCCAAATTCCAATTTTTTGTGCTGGAAGTGGTACAGTGTGATCCAAGGGGTGGTATGTGGGAGACTAGGGTTGAATTTAGGGGGCTTTTTTGGCAAATTGTATTAGAATCAACTAAGCCCCCAGGCCTTAATGACATAGTTTCCCTTGCACCAATATTTAAATTGAGAGCAGCTAAATTATGAATTTTGTAACACTCTGGCTATGTATACACTTTAGCCATATAGGTTTTTTATATTTAAACACTTTAGTGTTGACATAAACTGTGTTTCATGTTTCATATTTGTGACACTGTATAATACAACATGAATACTAATATGTTTTGCAACA
Organism: Protopterus annectens; assembly: GCF_019279795.1. Lineage (NCBI taxonomy): Eukaryota > Metazoa > Chordata > Ceratodontiformes > Protopteridae > Protopterus > Protopterus annectens. The sequence goes on along the minus strand of NW_025048858.1, from coordinate 93,035 downwards.
TTATGCTTTGTATTCATTTTGAATTTTGTTTTATGCTTGATAAGTTTAACTGCTTCAATTATTTTAATTGATTCAATTATTTAATTGAATTTTAATTAGAGCTTGTATATAAGAGGTGGAGTCTGGGTACTTGGTGTTTTTTTATTTCTGAAGTGGTTGACGAAAACGGATTTGGAATAAAGCGTTAAAAGACACTGTGTGGTGGCGCTTCTGTTTAGCAGTTTGCTAATTTGTTGACACCTGTCATAGTTTGCTTTGCTGCTTGTGTTCCTTTGGTGTCTTTTTGGAGTTTATTGGTTTGGTTGACACCTTCCTGTACTACTTTCCACAATAGGTCTCCAATCTTGGTCTTTCCTTGGTACCAGGAATAGTCTGGAATAAAACCCTTGACCTGGTTCTTTTGCAGGTACCTCTTGAATAGCTTTCATTGTCCATGAGAGCTGAAATTTGTTTTTGTGCCTCTGCCCTTTGATTTTGTGGCAGGTTTGGCATGCCTCTCATTTTTGGAAGGGTGTGAAAGTGGAATCTGTAGCCTCTGTCTATAATGTCCAGAATCCATTTGTCTCTTGTGACAATATGCCAATTTTTTGAGAATAATGCCAGTTTTCCACCTAAAGGTGCTGCCATTAAAGCTTTGCTTGGCAGGTAAAGGGGAAAGTCATTGTGTCTGCTTTCTGAATGACTGTGATCTATCTTCTCCACCTCTTGGGGTTGGTGCTTGCCATTGTCTGGCTCTGAATGATCCTTGAGATTGCCCTCTACCCCTCAGGCGCCTGTGGTCTTTGAGGTCTGTCCGTGGCTGGAAAGGACCAATTTTTTTGAAGGCCAGTTTCTGCTGAAACGTGGAGGTTGTACCTGCAGGAAATCTTTCACTGTCTGCATTGATCTCGCCTTTTCCTCCATTTTCTTTAGTACCTCCTCAGCTTTAACACCAAACAATACATCTTTTTGAAGAGGTGCATCTAGTAATTTAGCTTTGACATGATCTGGTAAGGCTTGCTCTTTGAGCAAAGCATGTCTACGTATGACAGACCCTGTAACAGCAGCTCTACACGAGGCCTGTAAAGCATCAAAACACACACTGCAAGGTATGGAACTGACAGTTTAATGCCCTCATGGTTAAAGTGGCCGAGGTATACACCTTTTTCCCCCCACCTTTCCAAAGCTCTGGAATCCCTCTCTGAAGGTAATGGGTTTTTAGCAGTAGAGGCCTTAATTCCCTTGGGACCCTGTGAAATAGTTTCTGGGTCAGCAGTATGGCTTTTGTATAGGAACTGGTGTGAATCAGGAACCCGGTAATACCAGTCTGGTTTAACAGGAGCTGGAGGTAAAGAATCTGGGTTGAGGCTGGCTTCTGTGTACACATCATCTAATATATCTAAGACAAGAGGGATAGCCAGAGGCCTATGCTGGGGGAGCAAGAGAAAATCCCTGAGCCTTTTCTTGGAATCTGAGTAATCTTGGCCTTCCCAGTGAAAGTGTTCCCTCAATGTATGTAGGGTTTCCCCAAAAGAGTAGTCCTCGGGGGGGGGGGGGGGGAATAGACTCCTCTGCATCAGAGTCTTCAAAAGGAGAATATGTATATTCCTGGTCCTCAGAATGTTCAGAGGTAATAGAGGCTTGATCTGAGGAAGGGTAGTCTTCCTCTAATCTGGGCCTTTTGTCCGAGGGGGGGTTGAGAACCCCTGATAAGAGTAATCAAATCCTCAGCCATTTTAAGCATCTGTTTTTTAGGCATGGGGCCTTGAGAGGGGGTCTGAGGTCCTTGTTTTTTAGTTTTCATGACTGCTTTAGATTTTGTAAAAGCCTTAATAGAGAAGGAGGAAGGCCTGAAGACACCTTGAGAAGTGGCAGGCCTGTCTAAACTCTGAGTTTCCCCGCCAAGAGTGGCGTCATTATCTGTCGTCGGAATGGGGGCAGAGGAGCCTGCGACCTCGGGCACAGAAGACACCAGTAATGAAGGGTCATCGGTACTCAGGGGATGCGTAGGCGCCTCACTGAGTACCGGAGAACCGGTAGTCGGCCTTAGCGTGGTGTCAGTAGAAGTCTCTGACTTCGTATGTCGGTCCTTATCTTTGCGTCCTTTACTCAAAACAGGAGTCTGAGTATCCGACGACATAATATAATTAAATTTGTTACCAAAATAGTGATGGGCGAACTCTGCCCGACGCTTAATAGTGCATTTGTTGAATCTAGCACAAAAACGGTGGGCCGAGACATCGTTGTCTGGGCCTAAGCAAGGAATACAGAGTGGAAATCCTTATGCGGTATTTGCTTCCCACATGAAATACAATTATTAACTTTGTCTGACATCGGTCTGAGGCAAGAAAAGTTTCCCCAAAGGGGTACTTAGCTTTCAAGAAGACTTCGGCTAAAATATTTTCGTAAATCTCAGGAGCTGGCCGACCGGCACTTGCGAACTGCTTCTGCTTCGGGAACCGCGCGGCAAGAAAGACTGAAGATGGCGTCGGCTGGCTCTTTTATACCCCTGCCGCACTGACGTCAGGGAAGAAGCGACAACCGACACCGGACCTAGACTTTGGAATTTGGCCGACCGAGGACCCGCCTGACAGCAGGATAACCCATCTGTTGCTAAGACTGCAGCTCTATGCACGATGAACATCACAAAATTCATCCCTGGGATTCCTCCTGTCTCCTTGCTGGACAGGGGCTCTGGGTGCCGACATGGGCTAAACTCTTGGCTAGGCTTATAAGGGCCTCAGGGCTAAAACACCAATAACTTCCTATGATGAGAATAAGTCTGGAGAACTCTCTCTCTTGCTTCTATTACTTGATGCCTGGTCGGGCTGTAATGATCCAATCATCTAAGCATGGAAACACACACAATCCTTGCATTTTCAAGTGAGCTGCCACTACTGCCATGCATTTGGTGAACACCCTGGCAGCTGTGGTGAGACCAAACGGCAGAACTCTGAATTGGTAATGACTGAAAACACAAGTACCTTCTGGACCACCTGTTCATCTTTATGAGATAGTATGCATATGCTTAATACACCTTCATGATGCAATAGTCT
>NW_025048858.1:5000-72500 GCF_019279795.1 Protopterus annectens | reverse complement strand
CTGAAATCGGGCCTCCCTCTTCGATCTTTCTGGCCCAGAGTAGTCAGTCACCACAGACGCCTCACATGTTACACTTTTATCCCCCTTGATACTGCTCCAAAGCAATGCATTTGAGACAACGAAGACATAAACAAGCACATAAATATAAAACCGATGTTTGCTCTTATCAAGGCATTCAACTCTGGATCACCTCTTGTCCCCAGGACCACTTCAAGTTAATACAGACTACTGCAGTGCTGTACATAAGCAAGAGGGAACCATATCTTACCCTATGGAGACTAGCCATGCTGCCGTGGATATCGCTTTACAGCATATTCTTACTCTACAGGCATCCTACATTCCAGAGCATACTTCTGTAGCAGACAAGCTGAGCAGGTCAAAAGCAGATCATCATGAATGGAAACTAGATAATGAGGTCTTCCACGATTTGATCCGTCTATGGGGCGCTCTTTAAGTAAATCTTTTCACTTCTCTGAACAATCTGTTGGCAAAATTCTGCTCCAGGACTCTATGCAAGAAGCCTTTTCCACTGATAGCTTGGGTATTTTTGGAAGATTCAGAAGGAATCCTCCAAGGTCATTATGGTGACTATTCTGGCTCGGGCAAAAGTGATTTTTTTTCCTTCTTTTGGAATTGGCCAGGCCAATTACAACAAGCTTTCTCACAGAATGGATCTTCCCACAAGGACAGATGCGTGTGATGCACCACGACCACAGTCCTCTTCTTCTGACAGGTTTTAATTCCTTTTAGGCATCTGTTACTGAAGATGTGCAGCAGGCACTAATGAAGGTAAAAAGTTGGCTACTATACAAGTGTGTGTGTTTTGTGTGTGTGTGTGTGTGTGTGTGTGTGTGTGTGTGTGTGTGTGCAAAAGATTTTCCGGTTGGTGTCAACAATATAACAAGCACTCATTCACTTTACAAGAGTGGATGGGAGATGGGAAATTCACCCCAGGGATCACGTCAGTTGCCCTGCTAGACAGGGTTCCAGGGACGTAAATACTGCGGTAAGAAATAGCCAGGGAATTGTTATGGCTAGGCTTGTATAGGCCCTAGGGCCGATAGCCTAGTACCAACCTATGAACATGGAGATTGGTAAATTAGCTTAAAGTAAACTCCAACAGACGCCTTGGGTGCTCTGATGGAACAAAATCTTCAAGAAATTCCAATTAATTTCTTGTGAAGGTAAGAAAAAGGGACAACCTGTGTGAAAGCAGATTATTTTCAAAGTGGTTGTCTCGGGCTATTTATTACCCTTTGATATTCCTACTACAACAAAACTATTCCAGGTAGGCTCAAGATGCATTGTACCAGAGTCTTGGGTTCATATATGTTTTTTTTTTTTTTTTTTTGAAAGGATTGGACTCTGTATGTAGCAGCAGCAACGTTGGTTTTCTGTTCATACTGTTGCAAAGCACTATGAGCTAGATTCCTTAACCAGGTCCACGTCAGGCTTTGCTACAACCATTTTCCTGTGGCTTCTGGATCCTTCTCCTTCCACCACAGTTGTTTTTAAGTTATGGTAATCTGACCACGTAGAATAGGCTGCTACAGCAGTAATCAATATGATGAACAGAGTACAGTCATGTAAGTAAACTTGTCATAACAGTAGATGTTCGAATGATTACTGCTACGGCAGCTGCTACCTACTTCCATCCCACTTGTTTTTTGGTGTGTTTTTTTTTTATTCCAGGATGTGGTGTTTTGTGTTTTTTAATCCTAGCATGTCCTCTCAGGACTTAAAGTAAAAAAATACCGGACCAACATGGCAGCACTAACTCACTTTATTTATATAAAACAAAGTAAGCCTTTTGGGATAATCCAGATTGCTTCTTCAGACTGACATAGTAAAAAATTCCAAGTAATTTAAAATTAGAAGTTATGTACTCACCATAACGTTCCATCTGAGTAGGTGTATTCATTTGTCTGCAACCTGTGGGTTATGGATCCGAACCGGCATGGTTTTCCAGCTATGGATCCAAGCTCTCAGCTCCTCCCCTCACCCATAATGCCCTGCTCTACCCTCATGACCTCAGATCGAGCAACAATACCCTAAAAGGGTAACAAAGAATATGCAGGAAACTGAAAGGCCAGGGGATAGGAGGGATGGTTGCAGACAAATGAATACACCTACTCAGATGGAACGCTATGGTGAGTACATAACTTCTAAATCTGAAGTAGGATATTCATTTGTCTGCAACCTGTGGGACAGAGTCCCCAGCTACCTGAATCTTGGGCGGCCATCATGGAAGGATATTCCGGAGCACCGCGGAGCCAAAGGATGCTCTACCCTAGATGCAAGATCCAACTTATAGTGGGAAATAAACGTATGAGATGAAGCCCACGTGGCTGCTGCACAAATATCATCTAGAGGAATCCTAGCCTTGAAGGCTGCCGAGGTAGATACTGACCGGGTTGAATGGGCATGAACAGCCTTCCTGAAGCTTGATAAGCCAATAAAATGCACTGTGAAATCCAGGGACAGAGAAACTTTAGAGATTGGCTTGCCCAAATTGAATTTTGCAAAGGAAATAAACAGCTGGTCGGATTGCCTATGACCAGCTGTCCTGTTCAGATAAAATCTAAGTTGCCTGTGAACATCTAGTGAATGTAGCTTATATTCACCTTTGTTTTCATATTTAGGAAGAAAACAGGGAGGTTAATGGATTGATTGATGTTTGCTTCAGAAGCTTTTTAGGAAGAAAGGACGGTTGGTCCTGAGGGAGACACGGTCCGGATGAAATACCAAGTAAGGAGGTTTAGCTGATAAAGCTTGAAGTTCAGAAACTCTCTTGGCTGATGTAATGGCTACCAAAAGGCTGTCTTGTAGGACAAGAATTTGAGATCCACCGAAGGAGGAGCAAGGCCTGTAGGACTAAAGAAAGGTCCCAAGGAGGAACTGCTTGTTTTATAGGGGCCTGAGAAGAAAAGTACCTTTAAGAAATATTTTACACAATTTGGCTGACATAAGAGGATTAGAGTCATGGCCAATGTGATAGTGAGAAATTGCCGCCAGTTGAACTTTGACTGTGGAACTGCTGGCACCATCGTTAAAGAGAGTGGTTAGAAAGTCAAGCACTAAAGGGAGAGGAACACAGAGAACGCTTCCATTTGCTTCGTAAACCTTTCTAGTGGATGGTTTATGAGCCACCAAAATAGCCTTTACAGGTGAAGAAATACCGAGTCCTTATCAAGAGTGGAACTGGAGCAGCGTCAGCTTCAGGTTGTCCAGGTTAGGAGGAGGAATGCAGGATGGATGGGATATCAGATCCGGGATGGGATCTAGAATCCAAGGAGGATTCACCGAGTGAGACCTTAGGAAGGAGAACCAGATCTGTCGAGGCCAGAATGGAGCAATGAGAATCATTCTGCAACCCACCCGAGAGGCTTTCTGAAGAACTTGCAGCATCAGAGGCAAGGGTGGATAGGCATACAGAAGACCGGGTACAAGCATGCACCAGAGCGGTACCTCCGGGAGGAGGTATTAGAGCCAAAAAAACTCGACTTGGTGTTTGAGGGAGAAGCAAAAGATCGCATGAAGGGTTCTACTTGACAATTGAGAGACCACTGGGTCAGAATGGTGCGACTGAGCTTGTCCGCTAGGATGTTGGACCGACCGGAATGTGCGTTTATTAGAAAGCGATTGGTGGAGATTGCCCATTCCCAAACTCTCATGGCCTCGACAAAGAGGGTAAGACCTTGTTCCCCTTGCTTGTTGATGTACCAGACAACAGACATGTTGTCCGATTGAATCGCAATTGTTCCCAAGGGAAGAAAGTCCTGAAGTGCTAGCAACGCTAAGAGCACTGCTCTCATCTCTAGAACATTGATATGCAGTAAGTTCTCTGAATCGCTCCACGGCCTTGGACTGTCCAAGCACAAAATGGGCGGCCTGTGGAGATCCGGGAGTGGAGCCACCACAAGAGGGACCGCTTGCAAGCCTTGCTGATCGCTATGGGATGATGCATGGGAGAGCAAGGTATGACCACTGTACTAAGAGCGCCCACTGTAGAATGCTGAGCCTGGCAAGAGGAAGAAGTGCTATAGCCGATGCCATGGACCCTAGAGCCCTCAGGACCAACTCCGCTGGAACAGAACTTGAATGGAGAATGGCCCGCACCTGGAGCTGCAGATTTAGAACTCTGTCCGCAGTGAGGAAGGCTCAGAAACCTTGTGTCTAGCCTGGCCCCTATAAAATCTAAGAGCTGTGTGGGCACCAGGTTGGACTTTTTGTATTTATTGTGATGCCCAGAAAGGGAGCAAGATGGAGAAAGGAGTCTCAAGCCAATAGAAGTAGATGCCTTGTTAGCCAGTCGTCCAGGTAGGGAAAGACCTGCACCCCTGAAGCCTCAGGTGGGCCGCTACCACTGCTAGTACTTTAGTGAACACCCTGGGGGCTGTGGTGAGACCAAAGGGAAGGACCCGAACTGGTAGTGACTGGCTCCCAGCCGAGCGGAGAAACCTCCTCTGTCCATCAGGATGTGGTAGCTTGAGATCTATCGAGCACATCCAGTGATTTTCTCCCAGAAGGGGAGAATAGATTGCAGAGTGACCATTCGAATTTTTCTTTGGGGACTGCCAGATTCAAGAGAGAGAGGTCTAGGATTGGTCTTAGTTCCCAAAAGAATCTGGAGTAGAACCCTGATCCGATCTGGTCTGGGGAACGGGCTGGATGGCTCCTTTCTTTAGCAGATGGCCAATTTCTGCCTTGGGAGGGACTTCAACTTTGGAAGGTGAAGGAAAGGAATGCGATATCCCCTGGATATGATTTGGAGAACCCAGCGGTCCGATGTTATGGACTCCCATGCCGCTAGGTGCCCCGTCCCCGACTGCCTCCAGAGTAGAGCAGTCGGGCAATCAGAGAAAGGTTCCCTGGACCCGGAGCCCCTCTGCCTCTAGGGCGGCGCCCTCCTGTCCTCCTCTGCCACGGAAGGACTGGTTGTCCGAGCAGGCTGAACCACATCTTCTTCTGACCCTTTTGGTTCCTAGAATAGGGCCTCTGGGGTGCAGAGAAGCACGGTCTTGCCAAACAGAGCAGAACCATCAAAGCTTTGAAGGGCTCAGAAAAATGCAGGACGGAGCCAGGCCTGGTGACCAGTCCTGTCCCATAGCTCTAGCGCCCTCCTGCATGGAGAGTAAGAGATAGAAGTATTTGTAACTGACCTAAGAGTGGCCATGGGTGGAGTGCAGAACTCTGTCCTCCTGGGATGCAGCGTATTCCTTAATAAGATCTCGCTGCATGAAGGTCGCTGAACTGAACATCCGCTTCCCCAAGCGGTCCATCATCCGAGACTCCTTGCTCGGTGGGTGGACTGAGGGACTCTCCTGAGCCAGTTCCCTCTTTGTGGCCAACATGGCATCTACCGGAGGCCCCTTACTCCAATGGGTCCGTCGGATGGCGGACTAAGGATCCTATCCGGTCTTTTGGGAATTGGCTCCACGGTGTCGGTGGTAATAAGGTCCACCAGGGACACCCAAGAGGTAGACGGGCCCGCTTCAAATGCCTCCAAGAACACGGACTCGTCCGAGGAAGACTTGGGGCAGACCACCCCTTATACGGAGTATTTCCATGATGTCTCCAAAGGAGACATCCTCGGGGACCGACCGGGGAGCCTTCCCTTCCTCCAAGTCCGTGTCTTCTGTGAGAGACTCGGGAGTCAATGTGCCTCCCTCTGGGGGCTGTCAGAGGAGTCCTCGCAGCAGCAATTTGCTCCATAGGAGCCACTTGGGGCACAGAAACGGGCTGTCCCAGGGCCGGATGGTGGAAGCCTGGCCCAGTGCAGAGGGAACAAGTGCCGGGGTCCGAGACCCTCAACAGAGCCCTCTCCACTACGAGCACTGATGGCAGGGTCGGATCCGATAGCGGGTCGGAGAAGGAGCACAGAGCCCCATCTGCATCTGGGCCTGGATGAACCTTCTCATCATCCGTCCAGATCAGCATCAGGCTACCGAGGTAGGCCTGAGTGCCTCCTCGATAGCCTCGGCCGGGAGATCGGGTCTCCCTCCTCAGGACCCGTGAAAAGCACACAGGGGGCTGGCGGGCCCTCCAGAAGCGGGAGGTTGAGTCCCAGGAGCAGGAGGTACAGGGGAACAACTGTAGCCACAGGCAGAGTCTGGCGGTAAAGACCCGCCAAGACAAGCTGTTGAACCCTGCACATATGGAACAGCCAGATGTGAGGTGTTCAACCCGAGACAGAGAGCTTATGGCCACACTCGAGTATTTTGAAAGATAGATTTAGGCTGATCAGCCATAATCTACAAGCTACCAAAGTAACTTAAAGAAAAAGACACACAGGCCTACACACACACGGAGGGAAAAAAATTAATTAATTTAACTCAAACTAAAACTATTAATGAGGGAAACCTAAACTTTCACACAAAAATACACAAAAAATTTAAAACTTTCTGTTTTAACAGGTAAATATACTAGCAGAGAGCAAAGAACCCAAATCCAGTCACCAGATCTGAGGTCATGAGGGTAGAGCAGGGCATTATGGGTGAGGGGAGGAGCTGAGAGCTTGGATCCATAGCTGGAAAACCATGCCGGTTCGGATCCGATATCGGATCCATAACCCACAGGTTGCAGACAAATGAATATCCTACTTCAGATCGCTAGATATCCAGTCTATTAACCAGCATTTCGATTCCACCTATAAAAACATCCACATCTATCTAGTACTTAAAGATAACCTTACATAAATGTATGCATATTAAAAATGTATATGATAATGTGGGACAAATATGCATAAAATACAAGCAAATAGAACTCTATCAAAAACATAATTATATAGAACGACTGTTATTTCTAAAATTTGTTATATTTAACACTAACCATGTTCAGTGACTTAATGGTTGTGCTTTTAAAAATGGTTTCAAGGACAACATACCATTTAAACCAGGTGGTTTATCAACATTAAAATAGAGTATCCATTTCTGTTCAGCCATAATATCTCATCCTCTTATCCCATCTTCTACAATTTTTAATACCAAAAATTTAAACATGATCGTTTCCCTTCTTTAAAACACGTTGTGCCAAGGTATTAGTTCCCTTGGCATTCTTGATGTCCTTCTAATGCTCTAAGATTCTTTCTTTGAGGAAGTGATTTGTCTTGCCTATATAAACGACGTAGCATGCCCAACAAAAACTAAATATGTTCTATTTCTAATCTGCATAAAAATTCTATCCTACAATTCACATATGGGTGTGTATAAGCAGCTCTGGTATATACATGTTGACATGCTGTACAATTCCTACAAGTATATGTGCCCACCCTGCTAGATTAAACAGCATTCTTATGTCCATATTTATTATATACCGCTGCACCTTCATCTTGATCTTGTATATTTATCTTGTCCTGTCAGGACTTGGCCTCCCCCTCTCAGCTAGAATGAAAACTCTGAAGGGCTTTTCCCCCAGACCTGTCTTTTAGTCAGCCCAGTTCAGAATGACTAGTGGTTTAGGCATATGGAAGGTGCCCAGAAGCTGGCAAGCTGTCTGTTATCCTATGCAGGATATAACTTTTATAGCTTAGGCTACTGCAGCAGTGATCATTCTAGCACATACTGTTATGGTAGGTTTACTACACAACTTTACTTTTCATCATTCGACCACTATGCATTAATTTGGTGGAATGTATTGAAAGGTGATTGTTTTTCCTTTGAGTATCTCCATAAGTTGCTTTGGAAGCAGTGGACATGTGCACCTTCGTAAAGGAATGCACCTTTTCCTGAACTAACACCCGAGGTATTCTGTCCAAACCTTCAAACAAAAGAAAAATGTGTTCTCCCTTCTCTGTAACCTGACATCCAGTTTTTTGAGGATGTGCCTGAATTGTGATACTTAGCGAAGTCCAGTGTGGAGCAACACCAGAGGGGACTGACCATCTCAGGAGTTGATAATGGCACAGCAGATATGCTGGACTCTAGGAATAAGAGGCTTGAAGGCAGGGTAGCCTCAGGATCTTGTTTGGCCGTTTTCTCAGACTGCATGGGGATGTCCAACAAAAGAGGGTCAGTAGTCATGGAGGGCCAGACGAGGGCTTTCAGGCATTTGTTCTCCAGAAGTATGCTAAAGCTGTTGGACCATTTTCAAATGGTCTTAAAGGTGAAGGAAAGATGCATTTCACACAAACTGACATGGTGCGATTCCCTTAACAGAAAGACTGGCCATGTGGGAATCCTTGCATGGGATTTGCCTTCCACATAGACATTTTTTTCTTTCTGCTGAACATAAAATAAAAATCACATGTTTTAGTTGAATATAAAGCAAGTTTGTCTGAGGAGTACTTTTATGCCCAGAAAACTGACATATAATCCACCCACTGAAACAAATAGCATTGTAGACAAGTGTCGACACATTCTTCAATGGCAAAAAAGTTCTGTATTTTGGCACCTTTATGCCTCCTTTTTATACTAATGCTGTTGTTGTGTTCCATCAAGTGTATGGTGCCAGAAGGCAGCACCCAAAAAATTTGTATACTAGCCAGATCTCTGATCCTTGGCAGGATTTATCCCATAGTAACAGTTCTCTAAATGGTGACCTTCATGTATGTGTTTAACATTGTCCATCTCCCTAAGGTACGGGGCACCATATATTGTGTACGTGTTGCAGTGAAATTACACTAGGCCTACACTCACAAAAGGTTTGTGGACAGAAAAGGTTACTTATCCTTGAACTACCAGGTTGCTTGTGATACAAGTGGGATCATAATTATTGTGCCTGCAAAGTACCGTCACTTATGACTCGTTATCTGATAAATATATGCTGTCTTGACTCAGCATGGTGGAGGCATTCCACAAGGCCATTTAGATGACCAGTACAAGATTTGTGCTTTAATATGTTTTGTTCTTTTCTCCTTAAAAAGGAGTTGCGTAGTGTAGTGCACATCTTCAATTCAAACATTTAAATTTCAAAAGTGTTCCTGTGATAAAGATTTCGGATGTTTACACGACCGTTCTAAACATGATGAATCCATAAAATCTAGATTTGACATAAGGAGCACCTTCCTCCTCAACCATTTTAACTAAAGCTGCAGGTTTTCAGTCAGCCTGACATTTTAAAACTTTCAGAGGTACTAGCCCTCCCCTTTTATCTGTAAATTTCTGCTGGCTAGTCTTCTCTCTGGATCTCTCTTGCTGCTTAATAAACTTGTTTCAGAGAGCTGTTCGAACTTTTACTTATTTATTTTAATCTTTATTACATTGTTTTTGTACTTAACTTGTCATTTGGAAAGTACGAACACGGTTGTAATTATCAGGAGTAGTGCGACTTTATCTGTCCTAGGCTGGCTGTGGTGTTTTTGCTGCACTTAATACTCTACTGACCGGTGAGTCCTGCATGTGATAAGCTTTCTTAAACAATACTGGTACATTACAATGTGTGAAACAGTACATGTCACCTGATGATGACGATAGTTGGTCATCTAGTTTTGCTTTACCTATTAGCAGGGATATACAAAACAGGAGTATTATTGACTAATAATTGGAGAATTCTATTTAGTGACAACTCTATTAGAGATATTATGGGGCCTGCTCCCAAGTTTTCTTTCAAAAAGACCACAACATTCAAATCTACGTTTGAAGGTAAAGACAAACCTTTTTTACTGTCTCAACACATTCCTGTCAAAGATGTTTGAGTTATCATTGCAAATACTTGTGGATCGTTTCCACTCGTGGGGATCCATGATGTTTCTGCTGAGGTCGTCTGCCAATGTGTTCTTTTTTCCTGGCAGGAATTGAGCTTGTAACTGAACTTGGTAAGCCAGAGCTGTGTTCCACAAGGTCACTGCTTGCCTACATAGAGGATAGGAGTGTGTACCCCCCTGTTTATGTACCACATTACTGTGGTGTTGTCCGTCCTTATTGTAAGTTGTCCTGGATGTAATAGATTCTTGAAGGCTGTCAGAGCATTCTGTACAGCTAGCATCTCTTTTTGATTGATGTGCAGATTCCTTTGATCCGCAGTCCATACGCTTTGAACGCACTGTCCTGCCATGTGGGCCCCCAGGCGTAGTCCGATGCATCTGTTGTCATAGTTTGCCTGGCTGGGGGCAAGGTGAAAGGCTGACCCTTGTTGAGGCGACATGCCTGTGACCACCATAGAAACTCCTGTTGTAGGCAGGGAATGAGAGATATCATTGTGTCCAAAGCTGTGGCTGTGTTGAGACCATACGCTTTTTAGGTACCACTGTAATTTCCTCATATGCAGCTTTGCAAATGGTATTCGTAGTATGCAAGATGCCATGAAGCCCAAGGCCTGCAGAATTTTTCTTGCAGGTAGTTGGGTCTTTGTTGCCATTGTTTTAAAATATTGAGTCGGTTGTAGTTGTTTGTCTGGCGTCAGATAAGCCTTCTGGGCCGTTTTATTCAAGCTGGCACCCAGGAATGTCATATTTTGCAAGGGTACTAGTTTTGATTTCTTTTCGTTTACTGTGTACTCCAGGCAACTTGGAAGATGTTTTACAAAAGCCAGATGTAAGAGGATGTCCTTGCTTTCTGCTTGGATGAGGCAGTCGTCCAGGTATGGGTATATTTGAATTCCTCTTTGTCTGCAGCATGCAATTACTGGTGCCAGGCATTTTGTGAAGACCCTGGGCGCAGTAGATAAGCCAAAGGGCAGTGCAGAGAATTGGCAATGGGTTGAACCTGCAATGAAACGGAGGTATCTTCTGCAACTTTGTCTGATAGGGACATGCAGGTATGCCTCCTTGAGGTCCAACGTTGCTAGCCGTACTTTCTTGCCCAACATGGGAAGAAGCTGCTGTAGTGTTAGCATCTTGAATTTGGGTACTTGTATAAAGATGTTTAGAATTGAAAGGTCCAGAATTGGTCTCCAGGCATTGTCCTTTCTGGGAACTAGAAAGAGTAGAGTAAAATCCTTGGCCTTGCTCTCGAGTAGGTACCAGCTGAATGGCTCTCATGTCCATGAGAGCTGTAATTTGCTTTTGTGCCTCTGCCCATTGATTGTGGCAGGTATGGCATTCCTCTTTTCATTGGCAAGGTGTGAAAATGGAATCTGTATCCTCATGAAATTATGTCTAGGACCCATTTGTCCTTTGTGACAATGTGGCAGTTGTCTGAAAAAAGTGCGAGTTTTCCTCCTAAGGGGGCTGCCAAGAGAGTGTTGCTTGGCCAGATGAGGTGCAATTCATTGAGTTTGCCTTCTGGTAGTTTGGGACCCGTCTTCTCCTCCCTTCTGTGTTGCAGTGCCCCATTGGCGAGGTTTGTACTGGGCTTGTGGTTGTACTCTGCCTCTTGGACATCTGTATTTACCCCCTCTGTGGTCTGTCAGTAGCTGGAAAGGACCAATTTTTTGTTGGTCAATTTCTGCTGAAGCGAGGGGGCTGTACCTGTAGGAAATCTTTGACTGTCTGCATAGATTTTGCCTTATCCTCCATTTTCTTTAAGACTTCTTCGGCTTTAACTCCAAAATGAACATCCTGCTGTAAGGGAGCATCTAGAAGCTTTGCTTTAACATGATCAGGCAGAGTTTGTTCCTTTAACCAAGCATGCCTACGTGTAACAGACCCAGTGACAGCTGCTCTGCAGGAAGCCTCCAAAGAATCAAACCCACATTGTAAAGTATGTTTGCCCACCTGTTCAGTTGCATGCAACAGATCCTGCATTTCTTTCAATTCAGACTGTTGAGGGAGTGTGCTCATTTTTTGTTTTAACTGAGACATTAGAAATTGCTGAAATTTTAGCATGTGGAATTGGCAATTTAGTGCCCTCATAGCTAGAGTGGCTGAGGTGTAAACCTTTTTCCCCCACCTGTCTACTGCTCTGGAGTCCCTTTCAGAGAGTACAGGATTTTTTGCCATAGAAGCATTAGCCCCTTTGGGACCCTGGGAGATGGTCTCTGGATCTGGATCAGCAACAGGGCTTTTATAAAGAAATTTGTGGGAATCAGGCACTCTATAATATCTGTCAGGTTTGGCCGGAGCAGGAGGCAGAGAATCTGGGTTCAAACTGGATTCTAAGTAAACATCATCCACAATGTCTAAAACTGGGGGGATGGCAAGTGGTCTGTGCTGGGGGAGTAAAAGAAACTCCCTGAGCCTTTTCTTCGAGTCAGAGTAGTCCTGACCTTCCCATTGAAAATGTTACCTCATAGTGTGTAGTTTCCCCAAAGGAGTAGTCTTCAGGAGGAGAAGCTGAGGGAATAGAATCCTCAGCATCAGAATCTTCATAAGGGGAAAAGGAGTAATCTTGGTCCTCAGAGGAGCCTGAGGAAAGACACTTGTTCAGAGGAGGCATATTCTTCCTCTTGTCTAGGCCTTTTGTCAGGTGGGGGTTGGGAACCCCTGATTAAAGAGATCAAATCCTCAGCCATTTTGAGCATCTGTTTCTTAGGCATGGGGTCTTGAACTGGAGACTGAAGTGCAGCCTTTTTAGGTTTAATAGGAGTCTTAGTCTTAGGATACGTTTTTATGGTGAGCGTCTGTCTGAATACGTCTTCAGAAACCGAAGGCGTTTCTGCAGCACTGACATCTTTTTCAGTAGTGTCGTCGGAAGGGGCTAAACAAAATGGCTGCATCGGCCTAGTACTTTCCACCAAAGGTTCCAAAGCGGTCTCGGGTTCCAGATCTGCGGTAGTCAGGGGCTGCAGAGCCTCACTGAAGACCGGTAAACCGGAGACCAGACGAGGCCTTGGAGTCTGGCTTGGGTCTAGGCTGCCTGTCCTTATCCTTGCATTTTTTGTGCATGCTGGTAGTCGGTTGCTCCGACGGCATAGTGTAGTTAAATTTTCTACCGAAGTAGTGTCGTGCAAAATCAAAGCGTCTTTTTATAGTATGCTTATTAAACCTAGCACAAAAACGACAACCAGTGACGTCGTGGTCTGGGCCTAGGCAAAGTATGCAGTAAGAATGAAAATCCTTATGGAGGTATTTGCTTCCCACAAGAAATACAATTGTTAACTTTTTCTGACATCGGTCTGAGGCAAGAAAAGTTTCCCCAACGGGGTACTTAGCTTTACTGAAGACTTCTGAGATTTTCAAAGTCGAATTTCAGATCCGGAGTTGGCCGACCGGCACTTGCGAACTGCTTCTGCTTCGGGCACTGCGTGGCAAGAAAGACTGAAGAAAATGGCGTTGGATGCAATATATATACCCCTGGCGCACTGACGTCAGGGAAGAAGCGACAGCAACCGACGCCGGACCAAGACTTTGGAATTCCATCCGACTGAGGGACCGCCTGACAACAGGATAACCCAAGTGTGATGACTGCAGCAGGGTAACACGATGAACATCTAAACGGCATCATGTGTTGGTCCTTGGGCGTTAATGAAAGGTTAAGCACCAAGACCTTACTAAAACTGTCAGCATTAAAATAAGACAACACTGGGACAATATAACAATGGATTTTATGGGTATAAACACTCGGACATACCTTTATTCACCATAACACTCATTTTATGCAGTGATCTCTGCTTCTAAACATCAGAAGAAAACTACTGAGCTAAGGGCTTACTTTTTAAGACATCAGTTTCATCAAGTTGGTTTATTTGCTTAGGAGTTATTACACTGCAGCCTTAATGAATTATACATTCTTCCATCAATGTTCTAAATTCATCTCAAGATTAAAATCACTTGGAGTTGCTGCATATCCATAAGACAAACTCCACTTGCTCAAGGCCTTAACTAATAGAACTTGTTGGTGGGATAGACGTGTGTCCCAAAGACTCCCTCTCCATGTCAAGCAGAGTACCTCTCTAACCCTAACAGGAACCTGGACGACTGGATGGGAAATGGAAAATATACACCTGGGATTCCCACCTGTGCCCCTGCTGGACAGGAGAAACAGATGATGACTTCAAGGGAACAAGGGCGAAATTCTTGGCTAGGCTTATAAGGGGTTCCTGGCCAATAGCCTAGTATCATCCTATGAATCTATGAACTAAACCAATTTATATGTCTTTGTTAAGTATTTATTTAATGAACAGTCAGATGTAGAAGCAATGGTGAGCTGTTGGTTAATATGCTTTGAATACATTAGCTGCTATATAACAATGTTTTGGTTCTGGTGGTCCTCCCAAGTGGTATGTCAAAAAAGGCGAAACACTGGCAAAGATGTAAATACTACAAATAAATCTTATTTCAAAAACAGCTACTCCTTCAAGAAAATATTGCTACATCACTTAGGAGTATGTTGTCACAGGTTTGTTGGTTAATAAAGCCAAGCAAATGTAAAGGAAAGCTGACTTCAGGCAACCCAATTGAGAATCACTATCCCTTCCGGAAAGGAGGCGTGATTGGAGCAGCAGTTTGAAGCACTACAGAACACAGACCTGAAGGAAGACACAAAAAGAAGTCTGGACAACTTTCCTGCCCAAGATAAAACATGAAAGAGTATCTGGTAAAGACATTTCCTTGCTATATATTAAACTATGCTTAAAGCTATTTAGGTTTTGCCATGCAACATGATTTGAAAAGAACCTGCATTGCAAAAATATATTTTTTAGACTAGAAATAAACTGCATTTCATATTAACCACATCCTCTCTCAGCGTGAAAAGAAAGCATTCCTGTGGTGTGTGCTTGTAAGCAAAACAATTTTTTTTGCTCAAATATTGCCTACCTTAAAAGAGAGTAGCACTGCGATGTCTGCTAGGAACTTTTCTTTGCAGCATACCAGTATGGAGTTCTCTGGCAAGATGACAGCCAAGCAGCAGCTGCTCCAGACCACTGCTGCTACGCCAACAAGATGGTGGCAGTTACAGCATTTATGGTAATGCCAAAGACAGCTCAACCAACGAAACAACCAATCAGAAGGAAGACCTCAAGTTGTACCTAGAAGCCTTTCAGCAGTCTGCTGATCACAAGGGATTGGACCATAATGACGGGGCAAGAATCCTCTCAGCCAAAATGAGAGAGAACTTTAAAAGATTTCATGGACTTGAAAAGGACCTACTTCCAGGACTCAAAAAAAGTAGAGAGGCAATACTTGCTCAAGCTGAGGTTATCTCCGAGCCACAAGTCAAATGTTTCATAAGCTGAACACTTTCTCCACAAATCAACTAAGTGATTTGAAACGTGTTACATTCCAAGGATCAATTTACAAAATTAAGAAACGTTAAGCACAGATACATTTAAAAGGGACTTGCCTTACTTTAATAAAGTGGGCTTTTCAAAGGGACCTAAGAACATCAAATTCTGTTGTACTAGTAGAGAGACTGTGGGAATGAAACTATGCTTAAAGCTGAGTAGTGTTGATCCGTGGTAAAACCTGTGTCAAAGAACTGGTGATGAAACAAAAGTATCTACTATAGACATATTCCTCTTTTACATGTCTGAAAAAAGTGATAGCTATATTTTCTTCTAGTAATCCCAACCCTTACAGACATAAAAATTAACCACCACTGAAAAGCATGCTACTACTGATGTTATGCCTATGGAATGTGATGAACTGTCTACTAGAATAGCAGAGTCAGCCATGTATTATGCTACTGCAAGATTAAGTGCAATGTTTATTTAAATAAACAGCCAATATTAGTCATGCTTTTCAGTCTGTGTGTAGAAAACACCACCCTTACTAGAAACAGGTGCAGTCTGCATTTACTTAGATGAGAAATAGCATCCCATTGCTCAAATTATACTTGGACAAATGAGTTATCCCTGTTGCTGTAGCTCAAAACAGGGAAAGACTAAGGATTTATGGAGGCAATGGGAAGAAGCTATTTTTTTTTTTTACAGACCGCCTTATCAGTGTGGGGGTTGGGAATAAACCTACAGATGCAATTTTGCCTAGCCCAGCAAAGGACGGGGGCAACCACAGACACAAAGTGTCCAAATCAAACAAAATCAAGAGATAGTGCTAGAAAGCTCTAAACATACAAAATAAACTTTGCTAAGGATACAAAGAGAAGAACCTACACCACTTAAAGATATGCATACATACATCTACAAAACAGCAGAACTAAAAGGAAAGGAGTTGCACAGTAAAATATTGCAGCCTGAAAGTGAGCAAAGCGTGCAGCGGAATTGTAAATGCAGTCTGAAAGTCCTGCAGAGCAGGGAAAAAGAATGGCAGTATGAACTGAAACACTCATTCAATGAGAGGGTATAATCCAAGGGAACAAATTTAGGAAGCTTGAAAATGCAAAACCCAAGCAAATTTCTTACCTTTGTCAGCCTAAAACAAAAAGCTCCAAAAACAGTGATTTTTGAGCAAGTGTGGGTGGGGATATTTAATAGTAACATCGATAAAATATCACTAGTGCACTTAAAAAGGAAATATTACCTGTCAGAGATCTAAACCAATTTCTCACAGTGTAAGAAAACTCAAATAAGGGAAGGGTCTAAGTAACATGTCTATTTAACTTAATTAAATCTGCAAAGGGAAAGCACCCTAGAAAATAAAAAAAAAAAAGAGAGGGTGATAACTCAATGAGGTGGGGGGGGGGGGGGAGCTAGTTAAATGAAAGAAAAAGGACTGAAGTAGATATAGCAACCAGCACTAAAAGTTAAGACACTGTGTGTGTGTGTGTGTGTGTGTGTGTGTGTTTCGGTTTTTCCCAGTTAGGGGACGCCACAGCAGAACTCCAGTCCGCTAATGATTGGCAGTAGATTTTTACATGTAGAGTTGCCACCCGTGATGCACAACCTTCAACAAAGGTACGCCCATTCACGCACATCTACACGCAGAAGACGCTCTAGCTGAGAATCGAACTGGACAGCATCTTACTGTGAGGCGACAACGCTATCGCAGCACCACCACCACCGCAGTAAAGAAAATTTGCACACAGAGACTAACATCTCAGTTTGCACGACAGGAGGCAGTACCTTCCACCTCAACAGTTTGACTCTGAGTTCCAGAATTGGCTCACCTCCAGCTTTAAATGGACACATTGGAGCAGGGGAAAATACAGCTAAAGTTATAAGGGAAGAAATTTAGCAAAAGGCTCCCACCCTTTACCCATGCTTACACTGCATAACGGACTTACTGTCCACAGTAAGGACAGTGATGAGGTAATTGTCAACAACTGTTGTCAGCTTGGCTCTGTATAGCAGAAGATATGGCAACTTTAACAGCTTTTTCCAGCAATTAGGAATTCTGGCAACTGAACTTGTAAGGAGTGCCTGGTGAAAAAAAAATTGTGAACAACCAACCTGTTACAAAATGGGAAACTGCTACAAAAGATCAGAAGAGATGGTGCTGCAGTATTACCAAGAGTACACTGCTGGTGATGGACTACTAAACCACAATGACAGTGAGCTCTTGAACAAAGCACTATGTGCATTTTTCAAATGTTAACGCGATTAATGACTTTCATTCTGTAAAGGTGTCTAGTACCATAAGCAGACTAACTGCACAGACAATAAAACTCCAGGTATGACCCACATGCTGGAAATGCTGGATAAAGGAGATGGAAGAGTTACACCTGCTGGCTCAACCCTACTGGACTGGAGGAAAGCACATCAACCAGCTACTGTACCTACCTCTACTGGTGGCAAAAGCAAAGTACAGCAGAAGGATTGGTTATGATAAGGAGAAAGCCACAGCAATTTAGGCCAACACTGGGACATGCATCACAAGCCAGTACTGAACTTCCCCCACTTTGACACTACACATGCCACAACATGAGGGGTGGACACAGAAACATAATAGAAAACCCTACTGTGCAACAGTGTTTGGATAAACTGGCCAGGGCTACCATGCAGTTCCCTAAGATAGAGCAAAGTAAGGTCTGCTCTGAAACAATGAAGGCCCCCAGCCTAGGAAGGGAGGACAGCCATGACAATTGTAAGCAGGGAGCTGAAGAGAGAGATAGAGGTGGTGAGGGTGAATGACTAAACTGCCTTCATTGTATTTTGTGACAGCTCATTTGCATGTGGGCCACAGTCTAAACCCATCATTAAAGCAGCCACAAAGACACTTCATACTACGAGTCAATTCTGTAGACTGCAAGTCCTGTACTTCAACCTCTTGATTCAGTTTTAAAAGTGCCCATCTAAAAAAATATATATTTAAAGATGTCACCTGCTTCCAACACAACAGAACTGCTTAGCTTATTTACTTCTATACACTCAATGCTCCCATCACTTACTATTAGTAATCTATTACCTTAGACATACACGATGACAAGGCTGTCTATGAACCTAACTGAAAGTACAGTTAGCAAATAAACACTTGCCATAAGAGTAGATGTTTGAACTCCTCACTCCTGCAGTAGTCTATAGCTATCCGAGTTACATCCTGAGCAGGGTACAACTCAAATGTCAGCCAATCTTCAAAAGTCTCTAGCTCGCCTCCACATATATATCCAGGCAGCTGTGACTTAGTTCCACAAGGAGAAAACTGCAGCCTGGGTGCCACTGAGGAATTTCTTGCTCTCAAATGGGAGAGAGCCTACTCATTCCAAAACCCAAAAAGTTAGTAACACAATTTTTTTTATATATCTGAACAATAACTATATATAAAAAAAGGGGTGGAAGGAAAGGGGTGGCTACTGAAGCAGTGAGGATTTTGAACATCAAAACTGTATGCTGTTCATCATTCTCACTGCTGCAATAACCTATTTGTCTAGATCACCATACCTTAACCATTCTGGAATGAGGAAGAATGGGCTCCAGGAGCCCCTGGACTATGGTCCTAGCAAAGACTGTCCTGGACCTGGAGAAGGAATCCAGTTTAGAATGCTCTGCAAATGTTTGTACAAAGGGCTAAATAGCTGCCTCTCAAATGTTTCGAGTCTCCACACCTTTCCAATATGTCATCTAAGATGAGAAGACTCTAGTAGAATGTGCCTTCTGTCTGCAACAGATCTGCTATGCTGGGAACAACAAAAAGCAATAGAAAGGGGCAACTACCACTGGAGGGAAACAGCCATTCAGTTTTCCAAAAAGACTTTGCTCTGTCAAGATAAACCAGAGTTGCACGTGCACATCCAGAGTATGGAGAATCCTTTCTTTTTAGAATCTGGACAGAAGAGAGTGGCTTGATTAAATGTAAACTCTGAAACAACTTTTGACATAAATGATGGATTTGCTCTTAAAATCTATGGAAAGCCAAACAAGGTCCACTCACCATCACAGTTTGCAACATACCAAACAGGTGCCACCAGTTTCCTAGGGAGTCTTACAATTTAAAAAACACTTCCAAAGAACTGCTTAACCAAAGGCAGGGAAGAAAGAGGAGAATACATAGGCAGACATGTTGAAATGGCTAAAAGATGAACCCTAACAGATGAATAAGACAGCCAGAGGGTAATGACTCAAATATTTAAGAACCAGTGATACATTCTCCATGATTGGGCCCTGGATATTAGTGTGGCACCAACTAGAAAATTTGTTCCACTTGGTAACAATTTTCCTAACAGCAGTTTTTGCCTTTTTTAGTACCTGGGGCACATCCTCATTAAGTAGAGGTATAAAAATTGAATCATCTGGTCGGTCAGTCAGTTGAGATTGGGGTGCAACAAACTCCCCCCCGTCTTGCATGAGATGATGTAATTTCTGAGGAAACTTTTGGTAATTGCCTGGGGCAGAAGGGAGTCACCATGATTACCTTTGGAAAGTCCATCTTCTAAATGACCATTCAGGAGAGTGGAAAGGGAAGAAATGCACAAGGGAACATCCCTGACCATGGAAATGAAGCAGCATCTGTTTTCAGGCCTGCCTATCAGAAGTACATATGCAAAATATTTAGTTGTATTTGAGGCAAAACAGATCTATATGAGGTGTTCCCACAAACTGATCAATTCCTGGAGGAACTGTTGTTCAATTTCTGAGGGTCTGCCCTGTCCCTGTTCAGCTCATCTTCCACAACATTTTGCTCAGATGGAAAAATGTAGGAAGCTTAGGGGGAGGGGTTAAACAATGTTTCAGACAACATTCCAAGCCCACCACAGCCAGCTTGTACAGAGTAACACCTGGAGTCCCTCGGTTTACATACATCACTACCGTGTTGTCTGTAATCACATGACTAAGATTCTTTAGCACGGATCACAACCAAAATTTGACACAGACGTGCTTTGGCCAGTCCATTTTGTTCCAATAGCCAACCCTGCACTTCTACACCAATTGAAACTGCTACCAAAGCAAATCTGAAGCAGTTGCTGCCACAGATTCAGTTTGGGTTAAAAAAAACTGACAGACCCCGAATTCAGAGCAATCCATTGTCTCTACCACCACAGCTCTCTTCCAAAACCCAAAATCAGAATCTGAAATTCAGGAAAATGTTGGATCCAGAAAGTTTTTAAGAAGCAGTGAATTTGTTTATGTGCAACCTGGCAATAGGAATCATAAAAATAACAGATGCCATGAGCCCTACACTCTGTCTGAATTCCAAGACAGACATGAAAAACGCCAAAAGAATCACCAGATACAAGTCCAATTTCTCCTGGGTTATAAATGCATTTTACAGGAAAAATCTAAAACAAGTCTTAGAAACATCACTGTGAGAAGGAATTAAGAAAGATTTTTCACTGCTGATCAGAAAGCCCAGGTTGAGAAGGAAATTTGTAACCTATGAAAAAGACTTCTGACACCTGGGAAAGAGACTTTGCAAAGAGAAGTCAATCTATATAGGGATTGCGCCCTGCAGTCTGCAATGAGCTATCACTGGAGCTAGACATTTCATAAAAAACCCTGAAGCTGTAGCTAACCAAAAAGATAATGCAGATAACTGAGAATATGGATCACAACATAGACAAATTGAGAAAGTATCTGAACTTTCTGGCAATACAGATGTGAAGATAAGCTTCTTTTTAAGTCTAGAGTTAAACCTAGAAGAGGAATGAGAGGCAAACTAAAGATAAACATCTTGAAGTTTGCTAGTTTCACAAACAAGGTGAGAAAGGGCAAGTCAAACACTTCTCCAAGAAGGATCCTTCTTCAGCACCAGAAACATTCCAAAAACATTCCTCATTCCCTTTGAGGTACTGATTCCATGACCCTGAAATGAAAACATTTAAAGAACCAGAGGAAAAAAAAAGTCTGTCTGGTTCAGATAAGGGATTTCCCAAAAAGGATGTAGGTCTATCCAGTGCCATTTTTAACCCTTCTGAACTACTCTCAGAACCCAATGGTCAGAAAAAAACCTGTTGCCAAACAGGAAGACTGAGTACCAGTTTCTAGGGCAAATATGAATGAGGGAGAATTCTGATATAGTCACTCTGAGGTAGAGGTATTTCCTTTTTTGTATAAGAATTCCTGCTTTTTGGACAGAGAGGGAGAATGCAAGACCTAGACTGAGAAATTTTTGTCTCCACCAAAAAAAACCTCCCTTTTTCCAACCTCAAAATTGGAATCTGAAAAGTCAAGGGATGTTGACATGACAAAAGTCCAGTGGTACCGGAAATCTGTATGGTCCCAACGTCAAGTCTTGCAAGAAATATCATGAAAATTATGTAATACTAACCAATTAGTATTGCACAAAGTACACACCGATTGGACAAATCAGTCAGCATGATCTTTATAAATCCAGCATTGCCCAAAGAAACAAGTCCCAGCTGAAACACCAACCTTAGCAGGAAAATGGATTAAAAGCAGGAAAGCAGATTAACAGCAGTACAGACACCTCCATGAAACACTGAGGTGCAACATTTCTTTGGTATTGTTGACATATTATTAGTATCAAAGAAATGCTGGTAACATACATTAATGCGTCTTAAAAGTAGCTTTGTATCTATTTGGTTACAGACATTAAAAACATTACTATAATTTTTTTCACTACAGTCATTTTAAATGAAAAACACACTAATGATGGTTCTATCTTTTAACCAAGTATCTACACAGCTACTTAATAGGCATTAGAAAATTCTGACATGTTTTATTTCTAAAACACAAGTGTACCTTTTTTATTTTTAAATTCAAACCAAGACAACCAAATATTGCCTCTAGTAACACAACTGGAAAAACAGTAAATGGCACATCCACACTAACGGAGAACTTAAGTGCAGTAACAGCATTTAAAATAAATGTAAGCAATCACTAGAACATAAACCAAACATATCCAAAAACTTAATAGCGTAACAGTAAAAAATTAATCTTGACTTCTAAATAAAATTGTAGAATTTTATAATGAGAAAGTGGAAGAACAAAGACACACAAGAATGTAAAACCACCACCCCACAGTACAATGCAAAAGTAACAATTGTATAATACTGCATTAACAGCAATGATCCAAGGTTGGGTGTGGATAATGCTTGGTTTACCCACATTACCTTTGTTTATAGACTCTGGTTTTAACCTCATGACCAAACCTTGCCATCTGTAGATAAATTAAGCATTACCCATACACAAACAAGGGTTATTGCTAAATTATAGATGCCAAAAGACCCAGAATCCTAAGGAATTCCTTTGCAGTGACAGTAATCAGAAATAACTCTAGATACACATCTACATTTTCATCTGGAAGAAAGATTCTTTACACAGAGACGCCCAGGGGGCACTCCAAGAAAGCAATCCTGTGGGAAGGAGTCAGACAAGACATTTGTAAGTTCTCATGGAACCCCAGTCTGTGTAGGCGATCCCTTAACCAAGTGAAATATTCTGGACACTTTGAAAGAGACTACAAAAAGATAAGCAAGTCATCTAAATAAGGAAAAATGTGTGTCAGCCTATTGCATACTGCAAGCTGTTATTACAGGAGCTTGGCAGTGTGTGTACACCCTTGGAGCAGTGGATAGACCAAATGGTAATGCTGACAACAGATAATGTGATCCAGACATAAAATACCATAAGAAACATCTGAAATCTGCATGTATAGGAATGTGCATGTAAATCTTTTAAACCCAAGGTTACTAGAAATCTGCTTGGAACCACTAGCACAAAAGGACAAGACAATTTGTAAATACAAGGATGGGCAAGGCAGGGTAGAGAAGAAAGGTTGATCATGTGTAATATAACTATCTGCAAACATTTCAAATCCATAGAGAGATCTCAAGACCACCACCTAGGGAATTTGAAAAAACTCTCAGGATACAAGATAAAGTCAAAACTAAAGTAAAACTTGGGAATAAACAGGTTCAGAAAGATCAGACCCAGAACTAGTCTCAAATCTTATTTGGCACCAGAAATATCCTTGAATAAAACCCTTCTAACACAAAGGGACAGCTATCACTCTCTGGGAAAGCATATGCTGAACAGCAGCAAGAAAGAGTTTGGTCTAGAGGGTGAGGGAGAAATCCATTGGAAAGGAGGAAGAAACCTCCACTGCCATCTGTAACTTTGATGGATTACCACCAGAACTTATATGTCTGAAACTTCTGCTGCCAGAGAGATAAATGGTGGTTTAAAAATCCATTAATCCTTCCAGAAAGGATTAAGTGGGAGGGGGATGAAGTCATTCAGACCCAACACTGTCCTCTGTTCTGAGAGGGGGCCCTGCTTTCTTTCTGGAACCTACCCGCCATTGCTTTTTAAACATCTGCTTACCAGCAGCTTGCTAGGTCTGTTTATTTTGCTTTTTAAAGAAGATTCGGTGGGGGGGGGGGATTAAAACCCTTGGCAAACTTGAGGGGGACAGCTGAAAAATCTGATCCTGAGAATCAGTTTACCTCCCCCTCATTACATTTAAGGATCCCTACTGCAAAAGGGTTCAAAAGCCAACACTCTATCCATGGTATAATTCAAAATTTCGTTTTCCCCCATCTTCTGAGAGATTGAGTATGCATCAAGAAAATTCTCTTCAAAAATTATTCCAGTAGCATCAGCAGAATCTTATGCAAATTTCACACTGCAGGTAGCCACTTGGGAAACAGAAGCAACCAAATTACGCAGAGCAGATTTCTCCTCAGAAGAGGAAACGGATGCCAAAATATTTCTGACCTGAGATGAAGTTAGAGAGACTGAGAAACTATACAATCTACCTGCTTTCTTAAGGGGCAGCAGGTTGGCTGTCGGACAAGTTACAGG
Source organism: Protopterus annectens (assembly GCF_019279795.1). Taxonomy (NCBI): domain Eukaryota; kingdom Metazoa; phylum Chordata; order Ceratodontiformes; family Protopteridae; genus Protopterus; species Protopterus annectens. The sequence continues at coordinate 48,644 of NW_025048858.1, read as the reverse complement.
CTGTAACAGACATTCTCTAAAGCTGAAAGAACAGGACAATGGGGTAGGTTCTAGAAATTCCAGTTATACTAAATCATAATACTTTCTTAGTCACCAAAAAAAATTGTTTTCCCATTGAACAACTTGACTCATTCTTGAAATAGTTTCAGATAAAGACAATCCTTCAAAGGGACTGGTCAAAGACCAAACAATGTCCCTTTACAATAATTTTGAGGTTCAAAATCAGAAAACAAATCTCTTACCAGAAAAAAGACGTATTATAAGGGTCAAGAACCTGAAAGTACAGTTGTGTACCTACCATAAATGTAGATGTTAGAGTGTATTCACTGTTGCAGTCATTACACTTGGGTTATCCTGCTGGCAGGCTACCCGCAGTCGGCCTGAATTCCAAAGTCCTGGTCTGGCGTCGGTTGCTGTCACCTCTTCCCTGACGTCAGTGCGCCAGGGGTATATAAGATGCAGCCGACGCCATTTTCTTCAGCCGGACCAGGACTTTGGAATTCAGGCCAACTGCAGGTAGCCTGCCAGCAGGATAACACAAGTGTAATGACTGCAACAGTGAAACGCAATGAATATCTAAACCCTAAGCTACGCCCAATAAACTATACATATACAGAGTAACTGAGACAGGAAAAAAAATACATGACTAAACCTCTGTTTCTTTTTGACAAGAATTTCTGAAGAAAATGACTCACTCCTGCCACGGAAAATATCCCTAGGGTTAGGGAAAATATCCCTAGGGTTAGACAGCTTTCTGGCTAAGTAAAGTGGAATTCTCTGCCCCTTCTCCCAAGACCAACCAGAGTGGTCAAGGGCACTCCAACAGCTGCATATAATGTGCATAACCCCACAGTTCATGGTGGCTGTAGGGACTACACCTGTGGGAGCCAGGGAAAAAGAAAGAATGTTCTGAGGAACCAGTTTGGGCCACAGCACAGTCCCTTGCCTGCAGCTGAAGAGCTCTGGCAGCCAGCTGATGTGGCACGGATAACTTCTTGTTCCAGCCACAAAGAGAATAAGAACAGAGGGACCAGTGGGTTGTTCCATGGTTAAAATAATAAAGCTGCCCAGTTACTGTGGAGCACCAGCAGCAGTAGATGGCAAAACATGCAAATAGTAAAAAGTAACTTCCCCTATGAAAATTCAGAAGCACAACCCACCCTCAAAAAGTGGAACACCAGAACCTTCACGTCAGAAAATATAGTTTAAAATGAGTTTTATCAACTTTTTAATCACAATAGATCACCATTGATGTGACCTCTCTGCTTCCATAAAGAACACCACGTGCAGCAACTGCTTCTTCCTCATCTTTCCATTGATAGGAATATCCCATGGATTTTATGGTCCGGATGTGGTCTGTGATTCCTCTGCACTTTTCCCCAGGTAGATCCCCCCTGGAAAAATAGATATTGATGCAAAAGCCCTTAAGAATGTGGCTTCTGGAATGTTTTGAACAGTGTTAAGTACAATGAGAGAATGTACTTGAACAAGGCATGTACACAGTATCATAAGTCCCTTACTGCGCGTATAGGAGCACTGTCCTATGGGATTCCACTACATTACCCAAACATGCCTGCCGCAAAACCCCATATTTCCCCACTGTTGTGGTTTGTGCACAGAGGAACACTGCTCCAACAATCTTGCCTTAAAACTTTGTTTCAAGTCAATAGGAGCCAAGTAAACCTCTTCTAGACCCCCCCCCCCAGTACAACTCTCTATGTAATCCAGAGAGAACACACGATACCATGAATAAAGCACTTCCCTCCAGTCTCTACAGCCAATTTGGTGTAAATGGGTGTCGAGACAGTCTCACAACCGTTTCATATTTACTGACAACCACCTAATTCTTAAACAATTGGATACAGAGTACAACAGGCGTAATTATACACTATTACTGGAGGTAAGGCTCTCACATACAGCCGCAACAATTGTAAAACAGGTTCTCAGAAATGCCACCACATTCTACTTACCACTCCACTAAACTCAAAGCACAGACTCAATACATTGAGGCTCTTAAAAGCAATTACTTAAACCGCAAACGTCTCCTAGATACAGCTACAATTGGCATCCTCAGCAATACCACAGAAATCCTATCAAAGCAACATACACCAAGACACATAGCTTCAACTCATGATGCGTCCCAACTCCTATATCCATAAGGTAAACATCCAAACGTTCTAATCAGAGGATTCCACCATGACATGCACATATGCGCCACTCACTAAGCTGTGTATAAATAATCTTAAAGAAATAGTTAAAAAAACATGGCTAAGACAAGAACAGAAAGGATACCCATTGCAAACATGAGCACATTAGAGAACTGAGGCTAAGGAACAAGTAAGTATGTACAAAACCTATGAAAAGAAATCTTCGAACAGTTGGAGAGAAAAAAAACTTAAGCTACAAGTTTCACAACGGCCTTTGACATTACTGCTTGCAATAAATGAATATGCACTCAGCAGATAGAGTTCATTTTCTATAAACTCAGACTGAAAGATGCACATCACAAAGCAAGTCAAGCAGCCACATAGGTACAGTTAAAGTGAGTTCTTCAGGCTTAAAAGGCTAAATCTGTCTCCACCACCACCCCTCCCCCCACCATTTTTTTTTAAATAGCGGCACTTTGTCATGTCACCTGTTGCCACTTCTCTCTACACTGGGCCACTCTCCTACTTATGTCCACCTGCAATACATCAAACTTTTGGTTGGACATCACTTTCTATTGCCTTCTTCCTGTCTCACAAACCTGCTTTACCATACTATCTTCTGCTTTCCTGAACATGACCACACCACCATAATCTGGTCTCACCGACCTTTCCCGTAATTGGGGCTACTCTGACTTCTACTTTTATGTTCTCATTTCTCCATCTGTCTGTCCCACAGTGCAAATCTTACCACCAATCAAGCATTTCACACACATCACCTCAAGCTTCTAAAACTACTCCATCTTCACTGCACATTATTATGCCATAAAGCAGCACTGGTTACACCACTGTTTTGTACACCTTACTTTCCAACTTCTTCGGCTTTCTACCATCGCACATTATCCTTGACACTTTGTGCCAGTTGGTTACAGCACTGCAGATTCAAACTTTGATCTTCTCATTCATGACTTTCCAACAAGGCACATGGGATGAAATACAGAACAGATGCAAAATTATAGTAATGGCAACAAAATGAGGAAAATCAAAAGAAGCTGTGAATTGAGACAGAAAGGAAAATGGTGGAAAATAGGTGAACAGGTTAACTTCAAGTACCTAGGAGGGGTGGTTGAGGAGGAGGGAACTCTGAATGAAGAGATGAAAGCTAAAAATCAGAAGGAATGCAACCAAATGGTACAATGTCAGTGATAATGTATAAAACTATGCCACAGAAGCTGAAAATGAAGGTGTACACAACAGTGATGAGACCAGTACTACTGTATGGGCAGAAATCTTGGAGTTGAGGAAGCTGGAGGTGGAGAAATAGCTCCAATTGCAGAGAAGATCAGAGAACAGACTACCATGTAAGTTCACACAAGAGAAGAAGGTGACAATCTGGTGGTGATTATTTCAGACAGGATGACAAAAGAAAATGAGGGCATCCAGTGAAGACAAGGATGGAATGTATAAAAGATGACCCGTTGCAGTCCAGCATGACTGCTGAAGAAAGCGAGAGAGAGTGGCACTGAAGAGAGAGAGAGAGAGACCGACCATTAACAACACCCTGACCCCCATGTAGAAAATGGGAGTTTATGATGAAAATGAACCACACCTCAGACAGATGAAGCTGTTCCACAGTTTTCCTCTTCTGTTCCTAGTTAAAGCTCATTTCAGTTTCTTCCATATGCTGCAATCACTACTACTGTCTGTATTCAGTTTCATCCAATGTGCCTTCAGGTTTTGCATTCCAGTGCCCCATCATTTGCTGGAGTTCCTGTTCAAAGTCTACCTTAGTGCCACATCACCTGCATACAGCAACTCTGCTTGCCTATCAAACTCCCACTTGGAAAGCTTTCAAATCCAAAAACAAGGCATACTTTTGGTAATGGGTCCTTGAATACCACCCGTGTTTTGGGGAATTTAAACAGTTTCAGGACTAAAAGCTTTCTGGGGGCCTTGTCATAAGATTTCTCCAAATCTAGGAAACCCCAGTTAGTGATGAAGCTGGAGATGAGGAAACAGTCTATTTCAATGCAAACAAGTCATTTTACTGCATCCTGTCCTGAATCCAAACTGCTCATCTCCAATTCTACTTTATACTAGTCTTGTGTATAAATCACCTTTCTCCATCACTTTTGTGCAATGCAACAGAAGTTTGATACCTCTGTCAGCAGTTGTGAGTATCTCCTTTATTCCTGTACATGGACACCAAAAGGCTTATTTTCCACTTATCTCGAATACACATCTTGCTCCCTCTCTATACTGTTATGAGTACCCTCAAGAGCCACTTCTCTGACAAAGATGCAACACCTTAGTATCTGCAGTAACTCCATCTCAGCATCCCCCTTTCCTTGACTTCATCTTCCTTGATGCACTGTACTACTAGGGGAGGTTTTTCCTCCTTTTTCAGAACAGATTACATATGTGGCAGTACGGCTTCTATAAAGTTTTCTTCATTCAGAAGCTTACTGAAGTACTCCTCCTACATGCTTTTGATATCTTCTGGTCTATCAAGATTTATAAAATAAATATTAAAACTAAAAAAGATGTTTCATGTTAATACAAGCAATAACAACGATATACACAATTATTCTTTCACCACTGAAGTGGTAGCATAACCAGCAGACCAATCTACAGTTTTAATAAAAATGTTGCACATTTGTATCCTGTACATAAGTAGCTTAAAATGTATCCCTAAAAAAATCAACCTGTTTATTTTTGAAGTAACAAAATAGTGAAAGGGGACGTAATAAAATGACAACAAAGAAACAAAGTAACATTATTCCTACCCAGTTAACGGTAGCATGCTTTGCATGTATAAAATATGGTAAAAAAACAGCTGGAGAAAAGGCCCTGGACTCCGAGGGAGATAAGTGTAGCTCTCTACAAGAGGTAAAGCTGCCTGAGCCAGGTGGAGAGAAGGACATGTCAAAAACAAGACAGACCCAAACATGCTCTTCCAATTATATCCATATAACATACACATATACAGACCAAATACAGCCACAGTGAGTCCAGTTTTAGAACGACAAAAACAACTTTTCAAACAATGCAACATGAATAAAAAAAAAAAAAAAAAAAAAAAAGTGATAAACCACATTTTGGGACCCAAGAGGTAACCTATGTGAAAATAACAAAGCATGACTGTCACTAAAAAGTAATAAAGTAAGTATTTAACAGATTTTTAACAAATTGCAGCACCCTGCTGGTAAACAAATCACCCAGGGAATCAACTGCCCACTACCTCATGGCTCCAATGTGACAGCTACTAAAAGCTACCTTCTCTGTACAGTTCATGATATTAACCTTTTGTTTTACTAATTTAATTTCAAAACTCTACCATCTCCAGTTGCAAGTTTTGGGCAAACAATGTTCTGCAACCTGGATTCACTTCTAACAGAGCATAGGTGCACCACACACACACACACACACACACACACACACACACACACACAGCTGTATCACTAAGAAAACAGAAACATGTTTAATAAATATTTTCTAAATTACATGGTATTCTGAAGAGTCATAGCTGGACCACCTACAATCAGAAGAGCTGTTCCAGTACTCCACTATGCTGGAAAAATCTCCCAATTCTCTCTGCATACATTTGCTACATTTGTTCCCTCAATCACAGAAAGCCATACTGTATTTAACCAAGCATAACTATTCCACATACTACGTACTCATACTGACATACTTTTGTGCTTAGAGGGGAGGGAGAACAGCACCAATGTTCTAAGATATATACCGCAGCACTCTGGATATCTGCCATAAAAACATTTAGCTAAATGATCAGAGTAAAACAGAACTGACGCCATAATTTAACTGCAAAAAAATACGCAACCATTTTAAAGGCAATTATGTAAAAAAAATGTATTGCTAAATAACATTTTTTAATCAGACATTTAGCAAACAGCACTACATTTCAAAGCAGATATGCTGCAAACCCCAAACGTTGCAAGTCCTGCCATGTTTACAAAGTAAATCAGGAAGCTGTTTTCTGTGCCCTGGCATTTCTCCTGACCAAAGATTCTCATGCAGACAGATTATTCGGCGACCACATGCATACACACAACTACTGATAAAGCAAATTTAGAAAAACACAGGGCAAAACGTACAGTCATCACAAATCATCTTCCTTTAAAAATAAATGTTTTAATCTATGCCTTCACACATTTCAAAAAATGTTGGGAAGGGTTAGATAACTATCCCCAATGACCACTTACCACTCCTTTAAATCACAATGCATCTTGTTCAAACTAAGGCAAAAATGTAAAGTCAGGATTAACATCAGTAACCGTAATTTCTTTGCATTTACACACACAAAAAAAAAAAAAAAAAAAAATCACACTGCTTTTGCATGCATCGTAAAACATGGGGACATCAGTCAATGACACTGTTATAATAGCATGCAGGAAATGAACTAAAGAACTCAAGTCCTAAGTCTTGTCTATTACAAAACAATGCTGCTGTGAAGTGCCAGAGGTAAGGCTTCTCCGAACACAAACTTAAGTACATTTTTGAAAAATACCACCCAGCTCATTCCCAAAACGTATCTAAAAAAACTAATAATTAAACAAACGAAAATATCAGTCCCACATACTTAATGCGCTGTCAAACTTCCCACAATTACGTATGCAGCAAGTTAGTATTGTGGCTTCCTTTTTGCATTTCCTTACACAGACACCCTCACTGCATTGAGGGGATTCTACTAAGTTACATCACTTTTTTCCTATACAAAGACTATATTCTGCATGATATGTGCGAATACATTGTTGAATAAAAGCTGAGCAGCACTGAATATACCGACTCGGGCCGATAAATATCAAGAAAGAACACTGCAAAAAAGTAGTTCAGGTGTCTACATCATAACTGGATACAAGTCCCTCCGTGACAAAAAAGCAAAAGGATTATCAACCAAAACAACTAAACTGTATGTCCAATTTATAATCAATCATAAAATGAAGAAAAAAAAAAAAGCACAGATATCAACTAGCACATGTGGAAAAGCAAGCTGCATTGCTCCTGCATTTAAGCAGTAACAAAACCATAGTATCTTACTCAAACACAGACTTGGTGAAAAATTAAAATCAAGCTGCAATGTTTTCCCTTCATACGTCATTACTGGTTTCTCAAACACTAAGCTTCAACAGTCAAGCACTTAGCTGTCTAGTTTTATCTTACTATGATGCAATTATTGATTCTGTTTAAGCATGTTGTGCATTACTTCCTAACGTCGGCCATATATTTCTGTACATGTATTTCTTGAAGTAATTGTCCAAAACTATTCCATCAACAAACATAAATATGTTATTACCATCTTAAATTGCTTCCAGACTGCTTTCAGGCTTGATCGACAGGGGTATGTTTGAATCAAAAAACTATCCTTAGCCAAAAAAAAAAAAAAAAAATGACATTACTAGCCTTTCACATGGTTGTCAACTATATCCTCAAAAATAACTACTGTATCTAGATGCTAGACAATCCTAACTTTTCTCTAATTTGTTTCTAGCATTGGTTAAAATGGGTCTGTTGCAGTCAGTACACTAACTTAATTAACAACAATGCTTACAAATAAAAGAAAAGCCATCAACTTGGAAACAGGAGACATACTACAAAAGAAAAGTGATGCAACACAAGTGAAAAGACCTTATTACTACCACCTTTCTGAAGGATCCTATACTGCACGAAATGTTGGTCACTGTAAAGGGTCATGATAAAAAAGGGCAAGGTTTCCTCAAGAACAAACAGCAAAATGATTCAGCAGCTCAACAAGCAATTCTTTTATTACGATCTAAACTACTAATCCATCTTCCAACAATTTAATATCTACCCAGCAGCTTCATCACATAATTAGAGTACCATCCAATAAAGTAATACCTGGAATAAAATGCAACTCATTTCTGAAATAAAGCACTTTTAACAGTCTCTAACTACAGCTGATTAAGTATTGATCACAAAACACTAAACAGGGCCTCCACAATAACAGTTTCATATTATAACAACTTTGAAATAATGTTCATTTACTTGCACTAACACGATGGGTCTTGTCATTTAAAACACTTTTGAGCACTAAAGTTTAACTGTCCTATTCAGGTACTATGGACAAACCAAAAGCAACACCACTTGAATTTCTATGCATACATATCTGCGCTCATTAAACGGGGAAAAACATACTATGATCACAACTAATTTGACAACCATTATGCAGGTCTTCATTTTACATAATTCAAGCACAGCCTTCATGAATAGACAGCAAATGTTAAAACATGTACACTTTACATAACTAGCACTGTCCACTTAAAAGGTTAACGGGATCTACACTAAGGGGCAGTTCCTGAAGACAACGGAATGTAAATTAAATACTTTAAACTGTATTATCAAAAATAATCTTCGCTGTTTTATCACAAAACGGTAAACTTATAACAAGGAAAAATGATAGCCTTACCTTGAGAATATCTCCTCGCTTGAAACTCAGTTCATCATCAGCTGTGGCTTTGAAGTCGTATTTGGCCAGAGCTTCCATTCTCAGTAAATGTTCCTTTCACAAGAACTAGCGTACAGGAGGGGAGGGAAGGGGGTCGGTGTGTGGTCCTGGAAAGACGAATGTCAAATGTCTAAAATATTTACCCCTTTCGACTAAAAAAGTCTCTAGGTATAGTGGCTTCCGCTGTTGTTCTCAGACCTCCTGAAGTCAGGTCGCTTCTACGTGCAGGTTATCCAATCCCCGCGTCACTGTCAAGCTGCTTGCCGTTTCCAAGTCGCACAAAAGGATATTAGAGAGGCCGAGACGTGACGCTTCTTCCAAAGACTCCTACCTACAACGAGAAACAGGACTTCACTACATATAATGATTAAAGCACAACACCAAGCTAGACTTGTTCTACTTTTGGGGCCCAGAATGGAGAACCTCTCTGCAAACAGCCGCGCCCTACTAGTTCCGAATCACACGGAAAATATACACTGTCTATCAACTAAAGCTTGTACCACTACCGCTGCACAGCGGCCCGCCTTCCCAGCCCCATCAATTCCACCCCATGATACACAGGCCAACCACGCTACACCAACGCAGGAAGCCTCCCTAGAATGACGTAGAAATAAGCTAATCAAAGTACATCTTTCCAAAACTGACAAGCAGGCAGCTTATCACAGTGAAAAGGGGAAATATTGGGGAGAAGAACCCCAGCGCACTAAAGGCGTTGTCTGTTATTTTACTCATATTAAATAATAATGGGAAAGCACACCAACAATCATTAGATCAGCAATAAAACGAACAAGAATACAGCTATAGCAAACGTAGAAGTATTCTGATACATTTCAGCTCGCAAGCAACGTAGTGCTTGTATGCAGACTAAAGACAAACCACCAAGCAAATACCCACCAAACAGGCTTTAGCTACTAAACACAACTATTTCATCCGCGCAAATGAAGCTTACTGCAAGTAGATAATATCCACCATGATAACTAAGAGCTGTTAGAAGACCAGAAGGTGCTTGGCGGGTGCCCTTTGCGCTAGGGTTGCAGTCTCACACAAGGGCACTAGACACACAACGATTCAGAAGGGGGGTTCATCTTTTCCAAGTTTTACCATAAGAAACGAACTGCAGAGAGACTTACATACCCTCCTACCTCTTAAAGCCATAGCACTGAACCTTCTAGCTCCAAAATGAGGAACACTAACCATCGTAATGTGAAACGCACATTAACAGCTTACTAGGAAGGTCACAGGATGATTAAAATATGCTGGCTTTACTTATAAAAAAGATCGTTTAATGAATTAATATAGTTCATTTCTATTTACCATGGACATCACTTAAAAATTCCTAACATTGAATGTATGACAGACCCTTTCAATGTGGAACTTTGAGGAACTTGAACTTTTTAAGAATCCAAATGTGGTACGTTCCTCGTAATGAGGTACAGTTGAGAGGTGTGCTTAAAGTAGCTGCATGCAGTGAGACCAAACAACTGTCAAATGGCATCACTAAATGCTGAACGTTGCAGTGCCATGAAACGGTGACTTTACTTTTCTTCACTGTAAAATGTATACATATGACTTGACCTTTTACACCACTAAATAACAGTTGCATAACCTGAAAACAAAAAAAGTGACAAAAGTCATACTGGGTTTTGATACATGTCCTCCAAAATTTACTTGCGCTTCAAAGCTGTATATTCTGCTCCGTTGTCCAGGACTGTCATTCTTGCATCGGTTCTGATATATGGTTAACTGCTATAAAAAATCCACCAATATTCCAAGTATGGATACAGGCTTAATCAACCCATTCTGTTTACAGCAGAAGTAAAATACCAGCATACTGAATGCGAAGTCTTTCAAATCTCATCAATGAAAATATTAGATGCAAGGAGAAACCTTGTCCGCCCCCGAATCATCCAAACATTCGGTTCAAATCATCCCTAGCAAAGGGTGCACGTTTATTTATGCACATCTTTTTCTAATGTCACATTTCCATTACAGCTATGCTAATCGACAGACAACATAATTGGTATTGTAAATCTGCCACACAAGAAACACTGTATTGCCAAAATTATATATATATATATATATATATATATATATATATATATATATATATTTATTTTTGCCAGGGTGAGGCCTTTATTTCCGTTTTCCTAACACTGACATTTCAGGTTTTGTCTCCCTCTCTCAGTTGGCATGAAAGCTCTGAACGGCTTGGCACCCAAACCACTCCAGTCTCTGCTCAAGCTGGTTAACTGTTTGGACATGTCCAAGATGCTCTGAAGCTTTGGAAACAGGCCACACATAATACTGCAGTGTTTATCAAATGAGGAATATCAGCTCTTATGATATTGAAAGTGGATTTCTCCTAAACTATATCCTTCAACACATCACTCAGTAAATGCACTACTCTCAATACTAAACATGCAGAATCAGACTGACAATATGACTATATACATATGCACATGGGAAACATTATCAACTAATTAAGTTTCTTTACACAACTTCTCACCAACTAAACCTCCTGCTAAACAAAGGATCCCACATGAACCACTGTAAACATGTGCTGTCCATACTCAGTGGAACACTGGTCATTTAGACAGCTAAGACTTTTCAGATCTGCTTACCACAATAAATCCTAAACCATCTTATTTTAACACTTACAGGGCAAAGAAAGCAGACCAAGAAGAATCGCCGGTGTCCTCACCTTAACTCCAGCATGCTGTTGCACGGTGGCTATTCTAGTCCATCTTTCTACTCATCAGTACCACAAATGCAGGCAGCTGCCTGAAACAACATCATACATGACATCCAAAGCACTGGCAGCAGGGCATCAGAATGGTCCATACTCATTACCTATCAATATTTTCAGGTATTACTTCAATTTTAGTGCATGTCCCACAGTTTTAAAATCACTTACTACATTCTCCATACTACAAGTTGTTACGGCCTCACATTTCCATAGCATACACTTTAAGAGGTATGCAGCTTAAATGGGGAGGGGCTCAGTGTTTCTATAAAATGCAGTGCCACAAGAACAAAAGTCAGTAGACTGCCCCAAGTGAAAATCAGTTCAGTTGCACTATACGGTTACTGTTACACATACATGAAATGTATTACAACAGGACTTCAAGACTTATAAAAACAAACTCCTCCAAAATTTCCTATATGCATCCTGTTTTTTTCAACAGCCAAACCTCTTAAACCTTCTATAAGGCTGAAGGCTTTTAAGAAAATCAAAGGTACTCAAAAATATATATACCATAGTTTACTCTAAAAACAAAGACATCTGTAAAAATATATTACAAAAGCAATAAACACTGCTGGAAAAAAGTCACTTGGCCCTCTTAGTCATACTGCACACCCCAATTTATAAGCAACTTTTTACTACATCCCTTAAAAAAATGACTGCTGTAACATGCACGTTCTTGACTCCACCACCCTAGAAATGAAGCACCCAAATGGAGTTATGCAGTCTAAACAGGGAAATAAATCTCTTTTCTGCCAATGGAAAATCCATAAGATTCAGTTAAAAAAAAAAAAAAAAAAACTTTTATATATGACTGAAGACGGACCCTTTTCCATTTTTACTGTTGCCAATACCCACGGCCTCTGGCAAGGTACTGTGTCATTTCCTTGTAATACACTACACTGACAAATCCTTGCCAAATTCCTCTCAGCCTTGTGTAAAATAACCCGAGGTAGACCACCACCATTTTCCTTCTAGGCTTTCTGAAAGATCAGTTTTGTATTAAATAAATGATGACAACTCTTTTTTAAACAGTGACCTCTACTTATCACTGTATCAGGTTATTTTGCCAAATTTTTACCTATACTAGCTATTGTAGCAAGACAGAAGTCTTACTGGATGATTAGTTCTATTCAAAGATGAGATTGCCAAACACCCTTTACCAACTATGCAGCCCACAGACAATTTCAGGTTAGTATAATCCTTTCACTGGCACATTTTCAAACACCTTTATTAAAGTATTACTTAACACACAGGCAGGCGAGAAAATAAAACAGACCATGTTAAACAGTTTTTTCCTTTACATACATTACACATCACTTTTCTTAAAACTGCAGAAGTCCTGCCTTCCTTTAAATCCCAGTCCTCTTCCTCCACCTGAACATAATTCTGCATGCATCGTTCACACAATTTTCATTTTCTATGTAATCTGCCCTTTCCTTTTTCTAAAGATCCCTCGTAAAGTTCTTTTATCTCTTTTATAATATTCAATACTTAAAGTACAATTGGTTTAGACTTTTGACTTCCATTTTCTAGTAAATGCTTTTTAGGCAGCCGATGGAATTATACTTAATAAGGCCTCACTATATATATAGGCAATTCAGATCCTGTGTCACAGCTAAAAAAAAAATAATTTCCTTAGTTACAGCCATTTTCTCATCCACAACTTTTTACATTTCTCTGTATGGAAATTTTAAAATCTGTCAACTCATTACAATCCCAAAACAAATATTTCCAGTTACATTTGCTACCCATCAAACCTCCAACATTTGCCATCTACCTGAGGAAAACATTTTTTGAAATCTGCCTGGAATATAAAAACACCTATGCAAACAATTCCAAACAAAGATCCAAAAACATTTATGAATTTGTTGCATACTTATAAGTCATAAAACGTCCTCCCATTTGTCTCTTGTACACTGCCTTTCCGGTCTCTCTTCCCAGTCTTTTCTAACCTCCGCTGACTGATATCTCTAGTGTGCAATCCAAGCCTCTTCTTGGTTTCAACCCACTCTAATACCTTTCCGTCTCTGGTTATTTGTTCTAAACACCTTGGGTTCCCTTTGCTAGTTTTCTACAGTAAATTCCAGTCTCCACTTGATTATTTTGTGTACCCCCTACTTGCTGTCATCCCTACAGGCAAACTCTCCTTTATTCATTCTCATGCTCGCTTAGTTCTTATAATACTTTCTGCTAATTTATGAATATAATATTCTGTATGATTATTTTCCTTAAGGATCTGCATCCAAAATCCCACTCCCTCTATTTCTTGAATCCCCCCTTTTCCCCCTGCTAAATCATCATCTTCCCTTTCAAATTTGAATTATAACCTTCTGCATGTTGTTATGTATATGAGCCTTTACTGTGTAGCTCTAAAATACCCATTCAAATCAAGAAATCCTAAACCACTACTTTCTGTTTGAAGGATCAGCTTATCCCTCTTCCCCTCCCAAACAAATTCCTTCAATTCTTTATTAATTACATTCCACAGGTTCTCCTCTGGTTGACAAAAATATGCCTGACACGTATATAGAACTAAAGGGGCTACAAACATATTCACTGCTTATATCTTACTATCCAAATCATAAATAATTTCTTAATTCTTGTATTATCTTTTGTTTACATTTTTTCAATATATTCTAGGTGCCAAAACAGAAGCCTCTTTAATCCATACTCAAGTATTTCATCTTACGGTGTCCCCATAAATATGGGTATTGCTGAAACAATTTGTGGGTGAGCACATAATTTATGGTTACAGTCTTTATTTCATCATCTTTAATGGTATATCCCCACAAAACTTGAAACAGTCTCAAAATATTCCACAACACAGATGTCCTTTTCTGAATTTATCAGGTACCAAATAATATCATCTGCAGATAAAGCCAACTCTTCTTGATTACCATGTCAATTACATCTTTGCATTTCTGAGTCCCTTGTTTCTTTGCCAATGGCACTAAATATAAAGCAAATAAAATGGAAAGAGGACACCCCTGCCTGGTTCCTCTGTTCACAGACAAACTATCAGAGAGGAACTCTCCCGCTTAAATTTCTGCCTCCAATTCTTCATATATCCTCCTAATAAACTTTATTATTGATTCAGAGAATTCAAATTCTTCCACTGTCCTACCCCTAAAACCTCAGCTTACTCTGTCAAACACTTTCTGTGCATCAAGACACACCAACAACAGCAGTATTTTCTTACATTCTGCTTCTCTCTGGATCATCGCTCTATTAATGATGTTAAACTGCTCTTTTAATGTTTTTAAATGTTTGCCTCCCCATGCCTATCAATCTTGGTAGTATCTTTGCCATTTTTGTATCTAGTATTGAAGTAAATTATTTTACAATCATGATTTGAAGTAGAAATGAGTTTATATGAAGCTGGGTTTAATGGGTCTTTATCCCCTTTTAATTTTTTTTTCAGACATTACTGCTCAACACCTCAGTTGTTTGGGTTTTGATACATACCTGCAATCAACTGCATTACTAGCCGAGTTAAGTGCAAACTTGCAGTGTTAAAGATTGTACTGCTTTTCATTTTTGTCTATTTAATTGTTTCACAGAATATTGTGTCTGTGTCTCTGTAGTTATTTATTTTTCTATTTAATTGTTTCATAGAATACTGTGGTCTCTTTCTGTCTCTGCAGTTAGTTTCCTCTCTACCCTCCCTGTTCTTGTTTTGGTATTAATCTTGGTGGCTTTGGAATTGCCTGCCCCTTCTGTAAATTTGTTTGAACACTCCTCCTGGGTCTATCTCATTTGCTCACTCAAAAGAGTACAGTGGGGATCATATTTTGACTTCAGACACTCCTACCAGTCCCATCTGTTCAGCTATGTCCCAGCTCTATTCCAGTGTAGTGTCACTAGCTCACTCTACCCAATACAGAGAGAACGTTTGTGAAGGGCAAGCCACTTAAGTCCTTAAGTTTTAATTATCTTCTGTTTCTCCTTTCTCCCTTTCCACTTTCCAAAAAAAAAAAAAAATTCTAAGCTTGTTTTCTGCCTTTCCTGTAACCAGTCCAGTCCAGATACAGATTTGCTGTATCCAGGACTGTTTGTAAGCTATTGAGCCCCCCAAGCCTTTCTGAGTTGGAGGGAAGCCTGCTAGCTTATCAGTGGGAGTGGTAAGCACTAGGTAGCCTACCTACCACAAGATCCAGGTACAGATTCTTAGTTTTAGCACTTTAATTTGCTTATTCGTGCTCAGCACTTGTTCAGAACTTGTTGTTAGCACTAAATAAGCTACAAATTACTACAGCACTCAACCTTTCTCTTTACCTAGAGGAAAACAGTTTTTGTACTTACTTTCCTCACTTAGAAAAAAACAGCTCTTATACACACTTTCCTCACATGTCTAGAGGAAAGTAGTTTTTTCTTCAGGCATGTCCAAGGGTCAGCTCCCAGTGTTCTCTCCTATCTATCCAATGAATCTGGGCAACTTGGGGCAATGCAGCAATTGCCTCATGTATACAGACAACCCTCTCCTCCTACCATCCAACACCACAACCTGTGAGAGATGCACTTAACTAGCCAAACTGGAGGTAAAGCCAACCAAGACTGAACTTGACAGTCAAGAGGAGAAGGTAAACACTTGCATCACATCACACATCACATAGCCCCACTAAACCTACACCAGCAAAATCCACACATAGAAACACAAAAAAAATTGCAGAGGCTCTCAATAATAATCGGCTCAAGTAACAGAGACCTCCAAAGCAGAAACGCAAACAACCTCCAACCCCCAACCCAACCCAAATGACACACAGCCCAGAGACTCAGTGTGCCACTCAACCACAGCCTATAAGGCAAAACAACGTACCCAACACACTGTTCATAGATGACTCTATAGTCAGGCACACTGATGTCCCCACTCACCAGGCTAAACAAGCAGAAGGTTACTGTCAGCTGCATGTCGGGTGCCAGGATCCACCACATAACTCATGCACTCAGGTCACTCCAAAACAAGTACAAATATGACTCTGTCATTGTCCATGTTGGTGTGAATGACTTACCTCCCTGGATTAC
The DNA here is from genome assembly GCF_019279795.1 of Protopterus annectens. NCBI lineage: Eukaryota > Metazoa > Chordata > Ceratodontiformes > Protopteridae > Protopterus > Protopterus annectens. The sequence continues at coordinate 32,248 of NW_025048858.1, read as the reverse complement.
ATGAAAAGAGACGTGGAAGAGCTCTCGGATCTTGCAGCACAGACAGGTATGACCCTAGCCCTGAGTAGTATCCTGCCATCACCCAGAATGATACCGCAGAATAAGGACAAAATGATTGACTTCAACAATTGGCTAAACTTCTGGTGTCATTCTAAGGGGATCCAGTATCGGTCTGCCTGGGACGACATGGTCGACAGATCACAATGCTTTGCCAGAGATGGCCTGCACCCGTCACCCCTCGGATTCTGGATAATGGCCAAGGCTCTTGCTGCCTCTATAGTGCCTTTTTTAGGCAAGGTTCAAATGACAAATTCACCACAACAGGAACAAGCAAGCAAAAACTGAGGGTAATGCTACTCAATGCTAGAAGTCTAAATCTCAAAATGCACTCCCTTGAGGCACTCCTTAAAATGGAGAACATCGATATCTGTACAGTGTCTGAGAAATAGTTCAAGGCTCCAGACAGCACCCCTGCATTACCAGGCTATAACTCGTACTGCACTTTTTGGCCACCTAACATGGACCGGAACACCAAAGGCGGAGGTGTGTCCATAGTCATTAAGGATATCCACACCTCCAGGCTAGTTGCTCAGCATAATGCATCCGAGGTTATCCAAGTACAACTAACTATGGGCAAAACTGCAATCCAAATTGTAGCTTGCTATAGATCCCCCACCATGCCCCAGGATTCCCACTCCTCTTTTCTTGATATACTGGAAAATATTAGGGTTCAATCAAACACCCTAATAATGGGCAATTTCAACTACCCCACCATTAACTGGGGAAACTACTCATGTACCAACTCCTTCGCTCAACGCTTTCTGGAATTCATAAATTCCAATGCCCTGGATCAACTTATCCGCACCCCCACCAGAGTCAACAATATCCTACACCTAGTCATTACCAACATGCGTGACCGGTGTTCCACACCTGAAGTCAACTCTTCATTGGTCAGATCAGACCATAAGCTTAATCACCCTAGATATCTACATCACACCCCCACCCCCATTAAGGAAATCATGGTAAAATATTTCTCCAAAGCCAACTTCATGCTTCTTACGACAGAAGTGGCGAACTTCATGACACCCATGCAGATGGACAATACAGTTACGACTGCTGAATCCTACACAGATGCACTCTATAAGCACTTACACGAGTGCATGGATCGTGCTATCCCAAACGGAACCAAGTTGCTATCCTCCAAAAAAAGGAAGCCAATCTGGGGGTCCCCTGCCATAAACTGTACAACAGAAGGAAGAAACTGTTGCAAAAGAGAGTAAAATCCCATGAGTGGAGGAGTTCCCTGGTCAGCCGCAGTAAGAAGCTGAGATCCCTTATAAGATCCTCCAAAGCTAGCTATGAAAACAAAATCGCCACTATTTCTAGGGACAACCACAAAGCATTCTATAGCTATGTCAAGAATCTCAATGGCAACACTCAGATCTGCACTAAGTTACAGCACAACAGCATGAAAATTACAGAACCAACTGATATTACCAACATCTTGGCAGACAGGTTCAATGCTACCTTTACCCTCCTTTCAACCCCTAAAGGGCCCATATCTATACAGGAAGAATGCAAGAGTCCCGGTTATCACAACTATGCAGGTAAAAGCTGCACTCTCTAAAGCCAAAAACAAAGCATCCATGGGACCGGACAACATCCCAGGCTGCGTTTTAAATAATTTCAGAACAAAATGACTCCCCACCTAAGCACCATGTTCAATCATAGTCTCACATCAGGCTTTGTGCCCACCGAATGGTGCACAGCAACAGTTATCCCACTCCACAAAGGAGGAGCCATCATTGATCCCGGGAACTATCGCCCTATTAGCCTGACGAGCCTGGTCTGTAAAGTCATGGAACATATCATCATGGACCTCATAAACAAAGACATTGGTAACCTCCAAAGTCTGGACCCCAACCAGTTCGGGTTTGTGAAAGGCAGATCATGCCTGCTGAACCTGATCGACTTCTTTGAGGCAGTCACCAAAGCTGTAGACGAGGGTAAGGTGGTTCACACAGCCTATCTTGACCTCGCCAAGGCTTTCGACACTATCTCCCATTCTGGAATTATAGCTAAATTCACTAAACTAGGTATAAATCCCTACGTCACAAGATGGGTTGCCAATTGGCTCACTGACAAAACCCACACTGTAAAAGTTGCAGACTCCAAATCTGACTTCAAACCAGTGACAAGTGGAGTACCACATGGTTCAGTCCTGGGACCTCTCCTGTTTGGTATCTACTTCTCTGAAGTACAGGCTAACACAGAAGGCCTTTGGCTAACTAAGTTTGCAGATGATTGCAAACTAGGAGCTATAGTTGAGTCCCCAAATGATGTGGAAATCCTACAGAAGGGCCTCACTGAGACAGATGCCTGGTGTCAGAGCCATGGCCTCAAGCTCAATGCCAAAAAGTGCACTGTCATCCCCTTTGGTAAAAACACTGTACCCATAAACTACCACATAGGTCGCAGTCTAAACGCCGAATGGGTAATAAGAGACCTAGGGACCAAGGTGGACAGTAGTCTCTCCTTTGATAATCACATCACCACAGTAGTCAGGAAATCCTTCTACATGACACACCTCATCACAAAAGGCTTCTCATCTAGGAAAAAAGAGGTCATTGTTCCCCTCTACTCGACACTCAGACCTATTATAGAGTTTAATGCCCCTTTTGGAATGTACCTCACAAGACATCTGCAGCAGCTGGAAAGGCCACAGAGGTACCTCAAAAAAGGATTACTGGCCTCAACCAGATGCCCTATACTGACCGTCTAAAAAAACTCCAGCTTTACTCCATAGCATATCGCCTACTCCGAGGTGATCTCTGCCTAACATATAAAGCTAAGTCAAACCCAGAGCTGTTGGACATGCTACAACTAAAGAAATCCCAATCCCTCTGAGCTACATGCTCTAGGGACCTAAACTTCGACACCACAATAAACAGGACATGCTGGAGGGACAGATTCCTGTCCCAGAGACTTTCCATACTCTGGAACAAGCTACCCATCTATGTCAAGCAAAGTTCCTCATTAGCACTCTTCAAGAAAAATCTTGATAAGTGGATGGGAAATAGGAAATACCCCCTGGGATCACTTCTGTGGCTCTGCTCGACAGGGGCACAGGAGAATAACTTTCTTGGGTGGTGTAAGCCAGGGAACCTTGTCGGCTAGACTTACTTAGGCCCATAGCATAGTACCTACCTATGAACAGCTCTCACTTAATTAGGGACAAATATCAACAGAACTGCAGACAATCAGAGTTTCTTTTAAAATATTAGTACCATAAACCTGAGACACTTATAGAATAAGAGAATGGGAATTGATATACATTTTCTAAAGTATACCTGTAATTACTGTGATTATTTAAGTGTAATCCTCTACCTTTTGTCCAAACGTCACCAGTTTTAGGAGGGATTAAGAGGGGCAGAGCTAAAATTTAAATCAAAACAAGAGAGTTGAGAGGTTTGTTTCAGAGACACACACACACACACACAGATATATATATGTATATATATATATATATATATATATATATATATATATATATATACACACACACACACACATTTTATATATATATGTGTGTGTGTATACTGCTTTAAGAAGGAATTTAATTACCAACAACAGCTGCTTATAAAACGGTGTAATGGTTGTAAGTGGTAAAGGTGTAACTTGTTGAAAGGGCGGACAATGTTTTACACTACTGAGAATGTCAGCCATATGCAATTGGACTGATATAGCTGGGGACCTTTTACTAACTTTTCTAATAAATCTCGGGTTGAGCTACATCAAATGCCTTGTTGAATTCTACTTATGCTGCTAAGTTATACAGAAAATGGACAATAAAGAATGTGACAGCAAGACAGATTCTTGGACACTCAAAGTCTACTATTAAACCTTTTAGCTATGAAGTTACTATAAAATAAGTAGAAGGAAAGATAATGCAAACTATCTCTAAGTCACACTTGCATCTAGTCATACTAACATGAATTCCCACACTGTTTCTGAATGTATCACTTCCTATGAAAGGCAGATCTTTGTATCAAAAATCCTGCATGAGAAAAGCAGGGAAAACTTCACAAATCCACCTACTTCCATCCCCTTTTCAGATTGTGCCCTCTTATTCTTACACAGTCCTTTTCCCAGAAGATGCTGTGCTCTTTGGCTTCGCTTTCTATCACGTGAGGTCTTCCCTGTCCTCAGTTTCCAAAAGTATACATGTTTATCTGTGTGTGCCTCTCATCTATATCTATAGCTACAGTACAGATTCAGTCACTGCTGCATTAGCTATACTGGGTATATCCTGCCAAGGATAAACAGCCAGCCAGTCTTTCAGAGCCTTTGGTCCCTACCACACATGTGCTCAGGCTACTGGTGGCATAAAGTGCCAATGGAGAAAACTAGCAGCCTGACTGCCAAAATCTTCAGGCCTTTCTTGACAACTGAAAGAGAGGGAGTTTTTTTTTTTTTTTTGTCTTGATAAGGAGAGTGAATATAGGATACAAAAAAAGCTTAATCTAGCTACAGCAAAATACAAAAACATGGTAAAGGTGATGGAGGGCATGGCTACTGCAGCAAGAATTTTATTGAACATCTACTATTATATTGAATTTTATTGAACATCTACTATTATATTTAAGTGCACTTAACTCTACTACATACACAACTTTGGGAATTGTGGACAGAGAACACATCACATCTACACAACTGTATTATGTTCAGTCATAAATCACAGCTGGAGTAGGCTTGGCTATATGGGTAGATTCCAAAAGCTTATACAGTCTGGGAGGAAGTGAGTTGAGGGTCCAGGTGTCTATGGAGAATGGTTCTAGCAAAGCTTGGAAAAGGAATCTAATTTGTAGTGCTTTACAAAGGTATATACAGAGGACCAAATAGCTGCCTCTTAAATGCTTCAAGTCCGTCCCTTTCCAAATGAAATATGACCACCATTTCCAACATGCAATTAAAAACAAACTGAAAGCTTGGTTGCCTCTACCGAGCAAAACCTCTATTTAGAGAATCTGCTAGGAGTACTGCTGCTAATGCCTACCTAATGCCCACCCTCCTATATGCCATCCCTGTCTTCACAAACTTGCATTACAACCATAGTCATGGCTAAACTTTAACAATGTTTTCACACAACAGCCAAATACACATCTACCCCCAATAAAGATCACTCCATCTATTCAATAGTAATCCTATACGGACTTCCAAGTAGGCTGCATACTGATCAGCTGCTTAATGTCAGCTCTCCCACTGTGAAAAAAGATAATGAGAAATAAGACAGTGACAGTGTCAGCTTCAGTACAATTCAGTTACTGGCAAGTAAGTATACTGCCTGGAAGTCAACAAAGAAGAAATGTAGAGGACTTGAAAGAAAATCAACCAGAAAAGCTGAAGAGAAAACACTGGATGGAAGAATTATGCAGCTGTTCAGCAAAAAGCAGCTCAAGCTTCAGCTTTTGTACAAGTGATGACTTACAGTAATTTAGAGGAAAAATAAATCCAATTTACTCACAGGTGATTAAAATAAATGAAAGCATACATCAACTTAAATAACAAAAGGCTGAAAAAATAGAAGTGTTAACTAGTTCAGATGAAATTATAAAACTGCAAAAATGAAGAAAAGGCTAGCACAGTATACTTATGAAGAGGAGCTGTTCAAAAAATGATAGAGTTAGAAGACAGCACATAGAAAACTTGAGATTTTCTGCTGTACCAGAAAAACTGGAAGGAACAGATTCTACTAATGTTATTAAAGCACAAATAAGCAACTGCACTGGTATTCCACAACAAAATTTGTTAACAGAAAAGGTACATCGAGTGTATGCTCCATGTATTAGTAAAGATACCAAAAGAAAGAGTGGATTCTGAGAAAACTGTGAAAGAAAGGGAAAAATATTAAAAATTTGAGACGGCAGAGTATTTGTGGAAAAGGATTATTCAGTATACACCTGAAAGAAGAGAAGAAAATTGATCCCAGCAATAAGGGAATATCAAGAGACAAGGCGGGAAATTTATACAGCTGCGTTGAGAACATTTTTTCTTTGAGGATCGATCATAAAGCTCAAACCTTCGCCAGAAAAACCTTTTCCAGTGCTCCAAAGGAAAATGCTTGAGACAGAGAAAAAGAGCACAGGAGTTGACTAAAAGAATCAGGAGTACCTTGGTCTTGAACCAGAGTCTGGTTTTGGGAGCTGGAGAAAAACAGGATGAAAACCAGCAACACTGAAATTAATGAATAAATGGGAGACTACAAAGCAGCAATCACAATTGTGAACTATGGCTTGGCATGAAAAAGTGCCCGAGGAAGACTGGACTTTGTTTTACTTTATTAAACTTGTGAATGGGCTGTAAAGCATATACCCCACTTTATATTATTAATGTTTAGAAGGACACTAAAATGGAAAAAAGTAACTACGTAAAATATTTTCTTATTATTTGTATTTGTACAAGACATTTCATGATATATAACAGTATGTTACATACAGTAAAGCAGTTCTGTGTAGTGTGTAGTCAGGGATATTTTAAATTTGGGAAGATTCTTTTCAGTGACTGTTGTATGTGCTAAAGATACAAGTAAACAAGTACTTTTTTAGTTAAGAAATATATCCCATATCCAAAAAAAATGAGATGAATATTGCTTATAAAAAGCCTGACTATTTTTTTAGAGGATGCTTTAACACAGGGGATTATTCCCTATGAGCGTTCTAGCTTTCTGACTAACAAGCACCCGATAGTACCAACAAATCTGAGATACCAAAGGTACATAAAGAAACTGACCCACCATATGAGTTAATTGGGGTGGTCTAAGGCTTATCCTGTGGCCATCTTTAAAAACAGGATGTTGAAAGGTATTTTAAAAGAACACAAACATATACTCATTGACTCATGGGACTTTAAGGGAAAAGACACAAGAACATTGCAACAATAACATCAGTTTCTTAACAGTAGATGTGTTGGACCTTTTTACAAGCATACCACATAACCCAAGATTGGAATTATTCAGGTTAGCCTTGACGGATTATAAGACAACTGACAACAAAAAGATGAGACTATAACTATATTGTTATAAAATAATTTTATATTTTTTTGAAGGAAATTTTTACAGGGAAGTCATGGGTGTAGCAATGGGTGTGGCTTGCACCTCCATATATGCAAACATAGTAATGTTAACCAAGGAAAAATATATACTTAAACCCTTATAACACATTAAAACTTTTATGGGCATTACCTAGATGATATATTTATTATTATCTGGAATTCTACAAAAAATAGAATTACAGGAATACATTTTCAATAGTACCCCTTTTCTGATATTTACATATTCATATAAGGGTTTGAGGATGGGTGGATAAGAAAAATGAGGCAAACTTTTTGGAAATCACTATTTCAACAGAGGATGGTAGGACTTATTTCAAAAATTTTTAAGATAACAACTTTTCTAATACCTACTTCTATTATAAAAGTAGCCACCCTTGGCACTACAAGAAAAAAATTAATTAAGGAATAGTCAGTTCGCTTAGCTAGCTAGAATGTGTTCTGACCACAATCTATTTAAAATTGACGTTTTTAAAAAGGGGGTAAGATAAAAAAGAAAGTTGAAGGTGAATGTGGAAAAAGATATATCCCGTTACTTAGAACTGATAAATTGGTAAATGGTATTGGACAGGAAAATGATAATGAGACAAAAACTAACAGGAAGTTTTGTAGTTCCCTTGTACTACAATAAAGCAATGACTCACAATACATTAAGGATATAGTTAGAAAAATTGGTCAATTATTAAAACTAATGAAAAGATATTCAGACTTGGTGGTAACAAACAATCCTTTGTGTATAAAATGGGAAGAAAATTTTAAACCTAATCTTGAGATAAATAAGCCTAACATAGGGAAAAATAAAATATATGGTACGTCCAAATGTGACTCTTGTAAACAATGTTCTTTTATCTTAGAGAAAGAATACATTAACACCTACTATTCAAAAGAATCAACTTAATAAAAGTTAACTATGGAACATGTGGACTGGTATATTTATATTGGACTGGTATATATATATATATATATATATATATATATATATATATATATATATGGGATCCGTGCATGTGTTCGAAGTTGCACTTCCTGGAACCTACTTCACCGAGTCCACTTGTTCAAAGTAGTGAAACTTCGAACATTGACTTCAGTCACACTACAGCGTGGAATGGGAATATTCCCTTTTCCCCGCTGCAGTGTGATCTCAGAGCTGCTATATTTAAGTGGGGGGGGGGCCCTGCAAAAACATGTTTTTGTGTTTTTTTTTTTTGGGTCGCCCGGGGAACTAGACTTCGGAGAAAGTGCACTTTCATTGAAGTGAACTTTCGCTGAAGTGTGGGTCTCCTATAATTTTGAAGAAGTCCGTGTCTGTTTATGGATGAAAGTTCTCAAATGATTTGATTTGGTTTATCTGTCAGATAAATTTCGTTTGGCCAGATTTGTTGGATTTAATAAACAATTAAGCTTGTTTGACTGATAACCACCTTCCTACTGGTTTTGGTATCTGATTTTGGATGTTTGTAGTCCAGATATGCCAAACAAGGCGAGCCCTGTGCTTGGTTATTAGCTTTGAGATTTAGGTTGCACTATATTATACTCATTTCATTTATTTGATTACTGAACTTTACAAATATTTATTGCTGACTGCTTTTACATGGAGACTGTCTGCAGGAGCAAGCAATTAATCTTGAGAGTTCCAAACATTCTTTGCTGAGGGAAATGTAAAATTTAAAGGTATAATGTGAATCAGCTCAGTAAAAAATAAAGTTGGAAATTATGGGAAGTGAATAAGAGACAGCAGCCTCTCTAACAGCCTCACACTCAATACTTTTAATGCATTTAACAGAACAGTGTACAATTTAGTTTTGTTTGAAAACACTGCACTTTTTCTTGGGGTTAAAAGTTATAATTTCTTAAAGAATACAAGCTGTTTTTCACATCTGGGAGGTGAAGAAATACAAGGAAACAAAAAGAGTCCACTTTTAGTGCAATTAGGAACACTGGCTGTAGCATGTACTTTAGCATGGGTAATCTAAATTTTAGGTTAGGTGATGCCTGTGGTTGCAGCTGTTGACTTGGAGCGATTGTTCTTACCTGGAGTGTTGAACTTCATTTTCTGAAGATATGTATATATATATATATATATATATATATATATATATATATATATATATATATATTGTTGTGTGTTTGCTGTATGTTAATAAGGGATGAGGGTGGTCTAAAAATATATTCAGCGTTTGGTTTGCTGGTTTTCATTAAAACAAAAAGTCATGAAAAATGTGACATAGGTTCAAATGGAAATGAGAAGAATCAATTGCATAAAAGATCAGTCTGCCAAGCATTAGTGTGTGCATGTAACACGAAGCTGGAAGTATACATGTAAAAGAAAAAACCTAACATGTATGATAGGGAAGGTCAAGGGCTGTTTATCACAATAGCTACAGTAGCCGTATTATCTTAGAACATAAACAGCGTTACAGGTTTAGACAAAAAGGAAATAGTACTGAATTATATTAAGAAATTCAAAGTGCAAACAACAATGTTACAGGAGACAAATCTGAAAAGAAATGAGCATGTGAATTTGACAAAGAAAGGATTTCAGGATGGATATTTAGCAGACTATCAGGGACAAAGGAAAAAGGGAGTAATTATATTAATTGCTAGAAGGGATTCAATAGTATTAGAAGAGGGGAAAAAAAGACAATGATGATAGATTTGTGGTAGTAAAGGGCTACTGGCCAGGGAGGAGGAGGACTATGCCGGCATGTACTTATATTCCAGGAAAAACTGTTATGGATGTCAACTCATTCCCCCCTAATGGAGTTCTTTTGAGTTTGCACTCAAATTCCCAGTTGTGGCCTGGGACTTTATTTAAAAAAAAAGTTAGTTCACAGTCCAAACAAATGTTCATAATTCTAAAACCATAATTGTTACTAGAAAACCATAAATGAGAATCTACTTTACAGTGGTTGCATTCACTCAATTTCTAGGGCTTAAACTATAAATATGAATTGTGCAATGTTGTATAAACAGCTTTTAATATCTCAGTAACTATTCAAGTAACACACACACTACCATCACCATTTTTTCACACAGCTGTGAGCTTTAACAAGAGGCTAAGCAGTTTTAACCGATTTATAGAAGTGTGAAAATTACAATACAAATAGAATACAAATAATATTTAATCTCTCAATCTACAATAGACAGAGATTAGTATCAATACAGTTTATTTTGCCATTGTGTATGCGTGAAAATGAATTTTTCTAATACCTTGTATGTAGCATTGTTATGGAATTATTAATGCAAATATGAACAAGTAATATTTAAATCCTAGAGGCAACAGTAAGATGTAACTGCAGAAAGACCCAGAGGCATTACTAGGCTTTAATGAGTTAAGAACAGTTTGGGAGACTCAGCTTTCAGCAAGGAATATTACCCACAGATGGGGACTGGAACTTAATTTCAATAATGAGGATGTATCATGGGACCTAAAAAGGAAAATATAATGAAAAGAGGGTAGATTTCTGAAGAAATTTATAAAAAAATATTTGGTATGGAAGATTTGAATTCAGAATTAGAAGCTTGGGTAGAATTTGAATGCTATTTCCCAAGCTAAAATAACTAGGTTAGATTAGAAATAAATTATATTTCACAGGAACATGTGCATTTAATCAAGAGCTTCAAAGACATACACAGTAACAATTTCAGATAATGCACCAACAAAATACAACAGAAAAACACAGGGTATTGAAGTAAAAAAAAAGAGACACTGGAATTTTCTCCAAATACCTGTTAAAAAGAGGAATTTAACAAATGAATAGTGGATGTTATTCAAGCGTTATTATGGAAGATATAGATATCTTCAATGTTGTAGCTAGTGATATAGTGGGATACAATTAAAATGGAGTTTAAAATAGGGTAAAAATAAAATAGAAACGATAAGGTTGAAGTATTGCAGAATAACGAGAATCTCAAAGAACATGAGAAGGCACAAATGCAGATTGCTAAAAAAAAAATAAGGGAGTATCTAGACGATATACATGAGTTTAGGAAGATTGCTGTTAAGCAACTATTTTTGATAACTCCACAACACAAAAACTTTTAACACAATGACTTTTCTAGTAGAAAGGTTTGCTGCCAAACCTAGGGAGCCTACAACCAGAAAAATAACCAGAGATCCTTGAGAGGTATTAGAAATATTTTGGAAATTTTATGAAAATCTGTATAAAGCACAGAAATGTGGAAATAAAGGGCACAAATGGAAATATTTATGGAAGAGTTATTCATGTTAAGGTTAGAGGTAGATGAGGCTCAACAACTAACACTTAAGATAGAACAACAAGAGATACAATGATGATTTATAACCAATCTTTAGGAAAGTCTCCAGGAACACATGGCATTTTTATGGAAGTTATGACGTTATGAGGGAAGAGTGATAAACGTCTGGCAGATCATGTTTAAGAGTATTTTTAAAGGCAAGAACCAACATCTTGGAAAGCTGTAATGGCTGTACTACCTGTATTACCTAAAGATGGTAAATAACACATTAGTCCCAGCTTCATGCAAACCCTAGTCCCAGCTTCATGCAAACCCATTTCAATCCTAAACCACACTTATAAAGTGTTTACAGCTAAACTAGCTAAAAGAATGCCAAAGGTGTTGCCAACATTGATAGACATGGATCAGTGTGGTTTTGTGGAGAGAAGGCAAACATTTGACAACATTAATAGAAGAGTGATGATCCAGAGGGAAGCAGAATGTAAGAAAATACCACTGTCTGTGGTGAATCTTGATGCAAAGCAAGTATTTGAAAGAGTAAGGTGGGATTTTATGAATAGGGCAATGGAAGCTTTTGCATTCCGATACAATAAGGTTAATTAGGAGGATATATGAAGGATTGGAGGCAAGAATTATAGTGGGAAGGTTCCTCTCTGATAAGCTGTGTTTGAGCAGAGGAAGCAGACATGGGTATACTACTACTCCTTTTTTATTTGTTTTATATTTAGAGCCATTAGCAAAGAAAATAAGGGACTCAGAAATGTATGGATATAATTGGTATGGTAATCAAGAAAAGTTGGCTTTATTTGCCGATGATATTATTCTGTACCTGATAAATCCAGAAAAGGACATCTCACTATTGCAGATCATTTTGAGAAAGTTTAAAGTCTTTTCCGGTTATAAAATGAATGAAGATAAAACAAAGACTATAGCCATAAATTATGTACCTACACACAAATTGGCTAAGCAATACCCATATTTATGGGGACATGATAAGATGAAGTACTGGGGGTATGGATTAAAAAGCCTTCTGTTATGGCAGCCAAGGATCTGTAGGAAGAGACTAAACAGACAATATAAAAACTGAGAAATGGGAAGCTGTTTATGGATAAGAATAGTAAGATATGAGTAGTGAAAATGTTTTAGTCCCTTTAGTTTTATATATATATATATATATATATATATATATATATATATATATATATATATATATATATATATATATACACACACATATATATATATATACACACACACACATATATATATATATATATATATATATATATATACACACACATATATATATATATATATATATATATATATATATATATATATATATATATACACATATATATATATATATATATATATATACATATATACATATAAATATATATATATATATATATATATATATATATATATATATATATACACACACACATATATATATATATATATATATATATATATACACACACACATATATATATATATATATATATATATATATACACACACATATATATATATATATATATATATATATATATATATACACACACACACATATATATATATATATATATATATATATATATATAGGGGGTCAGGCATATTTTCATCACTCTGAGAAGTTTTGGACAATAACTAATTCAGAGTTGAAGGAATTTATCTGGGAAGGGAAGAGGGCAAGATTTAAGTGGGATAAGTTGATCATTCCAAGAGAGAAAGGTGGTTTAGAATTACCTGATTTGAAGGGGTTATTTTAAGGTTACATAGTTAAGGCTCATATACACATTAAGCAAAAAGTTGTATTTCAAAATGGAAAGTAATGATGATAAAGCATTGGGGGAGGCAATAAATAGAGAGTGAGTGGGATTATACATACAGATCCTTAAGGAGAATAACAGTCATACAGATTATTATATTCATAATGTAGCAGAAAGTATTCTAGGAACTAAGCCAATAGAAGAATGGAAAAAGGAGATTTTAACAACAGTGATGACTGCAGGTTGGGGTACAGAAAATAGGCAAGAGAAGATTAGAATTTACTAGAGAAAACTAACAAAGGAACCAAAATACTGAGAGCAAATAACTAGAGACGTAAAGATAACAGAGTGGGACGAGCCATGAAGATATTTGGACTGCAGGATAGAGACTACCTTCCCTACCAGAGAATGATATCACAGTATAGACGAAGAGAAATAAATCGAGGAATTCTAAGTGAAGTACCTGTTTTGGTAATTTTTTTAATTGAATCTAGAACAAAAGCTGCTGTTAAAAAAACAGTTGGTATGGCATATAAAATACTGCATGACAACTGTAAGAATCAATCAGAGGAGGTTAGAAAAGATTGGGAAGAGAGCCAGGAAAAGGAAGTTACAAGAGAACAATGGGAGGACATAAATATGGCTCGCAAGTATGCAACAAAGTCCATAAGGTGTTTGGATCTTTGCTTGAAAGTATGAGTTCATAATTGCATAGGTATTTTTATATCCTAATCAGACTTCAAGAATTTTCCCTCGGGTAGACAGTAAATGATATAGGTGTGATGGGGAAGAAAGAGGTAACTGGAAAATAGAAGTTATGTACCTACCATAACGTTCCATGTTAGTTGTCTTCTTCTCGCCTTCTTTCTTGCTGGATGGGTTCGGAGCTGATCCTCGGCTCCTACTCGGCCACTCTAAAAGCTCAAGAGTTGGTTCCACCGGCTCGAGGCTCCCCTTATATCCCACAATGCTAGGCGGTAATATCTCAGATCTCGTTTGTAAGCTAGGCCCAGCCAGAAAAAAAATCCAGAAACACTGGAAAGGGGAAACCCACCTCTATAACATGACAGAAAGAAGGTGACCTACAACCTGATGAGGGAATATATACATAATACAGTATATACATATATACAAATAGAGGTGATAGGAAAAAAAGGTCACAATCAAACTCCTCTAGGTCTGTCCAGGCTAGGGGGAAGGAGGGTGGGACGCAAGAAAGAAGGCGAGAAGAAGACAACTAACATGGAGTGTTATGGTAGGTACATAACTTCTATATGTTAAGTTGTCTATCTCGCCTTCATTCTTGCTGGATGGGACCGCGTCCCTAGCACCTTGTCCTGGGTGGCCTATCGGAACAAACTCTTGAGTACAGTGGAACCAAAGTTAGCTCTGTGTCTAGAAGCTAAGTCCAACTTATAATGAGAAATGAAAGTGTGAGGAGTAGCCCATGTTGCTACCGCACAAATCGTATCAACAGGCAGCCTGTCTTGGAAAGCTATAGAAGTAGCCAAAGCTCTAGTTGAATGAGCCTTAGGTTTGTTTGGTAGCTTTTGATGCCTAATCTCATACACAAAGGAAATCAAGGATGTAAGCCATCTGGAGAGTGATACTTTCGAAACTGGAAGGCCCTTTCTGCCTTCTGCATAAGAAACAAACAGTTGGTCAGCCTTTCTGATCTGTTTGGTCCTGTCTAAGTAATACCTTAATTGTCGATGAACATCTAGCCAATGTAGTTTTTGTTCAGTCCTGTTAGAATAGTTAGGAAAAAACACAGGAAGGTCAATGTGTTGATTTAGGTTTGCCGGAGAGGCTACTTTAGGTAAGAAGGATGGGTTGGTCCGTAAGGATACCCTATCCTTATGAAACAAAAGGTAAGGGGATCGACTGCAGAGTGCATGAAGTTCAGAGACTCTTCTAGCCGAAGTAATGGCTACCAAAAAGAGTGTTTTCCAGAATAGTAATTTCATTGAACACGAAGCTGCAGGTTCAAAAGGGGGAAGGATCAAAGATGTGAGAACTAAGTTAAGGTCCCAAGAAGGAGGAGGATTTCTAATAGGAGGCTTGAGAAGAAAAACTCCCTTCAAAAAGGCTTTGCAAAGCTTGTGAGACATGATGGCAGAGTCTGAGATTCCAACATGAAAGTTAGATATAGCTGCCAATTGAACCTTAAGAGTAGAAGGAGACGAACCTGCGTGGAATAGTTCGGCTAAGAAATCAAGGACCGATTGAATGGAAGCAGTGAAAGGATCTATGTCCCTTCCTTGTGCCCAAAGGAGAAACATTTCCACTTACTAAGATAAATCTTCCGAGTGGAGGATTTATGGGAAGCTATTAAAATATCTCGAACTGATTGAGATATTAGAGGAAGCCTGGCTAGGGTTGGAATTGGAGGAACCAAGCAGTGAGGTTCAGAGAGGGAGGGCGATGTAACTGACCCGACTGATGGTCAAAGATCTGGAACTAGGTCCAGATGCCAGGGTTGCTCAACAGAAAGGTGCAGAAAGGGAACCAAACCTGTCGAGGCCAGTAAGGGCAATGAGGATCAAGGAAGCTTTCTGAGCGATGGCTTTCTGTATCACTTGAGAAATTAGTGGGAAGGGAGGAAATGCATACAGAAGTCCCCGGGGCCAATCTTGGACTAGAGCGTCTCTGCTGGGATGGCCTGGTAGAGGAAAGAGGGTGAAATAATCTTTGCACTTGCTGTTTTGGGGAGTAGCAAAAAGGTCGCAGCAAGGCTGGCCCCACTTCAGAAAAACTTCTTCCAACACTGAATTTTTCAGAGACCACTCGTGAGGCATGAGAATAGCTCTGCTCAATTTGTCCGCAATGACATTGGACTTCCCGGGGATGTGCGTTGCTATCAGAAACCGCTGAGAAGAAATCGCCCATTGCCACAGTCTGAGTGCCTCTCGACATAGGGGGTAGGATCTGGTTCCGCCTTGTTTGTTGATATACCACACTACAGACATGTTGTCCATCTGAATTGCTATCGTTCCCATCGGAAGAGAGTCTTGAAGGGCCTGCAACGCTAAAAGCACTGCTCTCATCTCTAGAACATTTATATGCAAGTGGCGTTCATAAGGTTGCCATATGCCCTGGACTGTCCTGCCCTGATAATGCCCCCCCCCACCCGATCAGGGAGGCGTCCGTTGTCAGAGTAGCAACCGGAGAGGGAGGGACAAATGGTCTTCCTAAGAAGAGCTGGGGGGATGAAATCCACCAAAGAAGGTGATTCCTGCATGCTTGCGTTATCACAATGGTGTGGGACATCGGATGTTGTTGGTATGACCATTGTGTGAAGAGCATCCATTGTAAGATTCTCATGTGAAATCTGGCTAATAGAAGTAGAGGGATAGCAGATGCCATTATCCCCAGTACTTTCAGGACCAATCTGACTTTGATTCTGTTGCTGTGGAAAAGAAGAAAGACTAGTTTGTGTATGTCTGCTATCCTTTGGTCTGTGAGTCTCGCTGACATGCTGACTGTGTCTAGATTTGCGCCTATGAAGGTAATAGCACGACAAGGCGACAAAACAGACTTTTCGCAATTTATTGAGATACCTAGCTTTCAAAAAATGCGAAAAGTGTAGTCTCTGGCAAGTAGTAGAAGATGCTTCATGGGAGCTGTAAGGAGCCAGTCGTCTAAGTATGGAAACACCTGGAATCCTTGACGTCTCAGGTGAGAGGCAACAACTGCCATGCATTTGGTAAACACCCGGGGGGCTGTGGTGAGTCCAAAGGGCAGGGCTCTGAATTGAAAGTGACTGGTTTCCAGCCTGAAGCGGAGAAATCTCCTGGAGCGTCTGCTCATTTTTATATGATAGTACGCATCCTGGAGGTCTATAGAGCACATCCAGTTTTCCTTCCCCAATAGGGGTAGGATGGATTGCAACGTGACCATCCGAAATCTTGTTTTCTTGACAGACTTGTTCAAGATGCTGAGATCCAAAATGGGCCTCCAGTCCCCTGTTTTCTTTGGAACCAAAAAGAATTTGGAGTAGATTCCGGATCCTAGCTGGTCTGCTGGAACTGGCTGAATGGCTCTTTTTGCAAGCAACTTTGATATTTCTAACGCTGCTTGCTCCCTTTGGCGGTGGAACATCTGGAAGGGACTTTTGATTGATTTGGAATGCGAAGAACGGAATGGAATAGCCTTCGAAATGATGGACTGTACCCACTTGTCTTGAGTTAGAGATCGCCAGGGTTCTGGGTACAGTGATAGTCTTCCCCCGACTGCCTCCGAAGGTGGACAGTCGGGCAACACCTCAGGGATGCTGAAAGGGCTTATCGGAAAAGGTTTCTCGATTGCCCTGGTTCTGGACCCCTGCTTCTAGGCGGCATCTACCATTATTGTCCCCGCCTCTAGAGGAGAACCGACTCTGTCGTCAGGCAAAGCCCCTTGAGATTGCTTGGAACCACATCTTTCCACTTTTCTGGCCCTTGGGTTAAGGCCTAGGAGGAGTAGAAAAACGGACTCCAACGGCAGAAAGAGTTTTGCCATCCGTCTCGCACCTTGTCAGGGTTTCTTTCACTTGAGGACCAAAAAGGGACGATCCATCAAGCGGGAGTTAGTGAAAGACATCTTAAAGGGTCCGCAAATTGCATAGCCGCATCCAGGCATGCGGCGTAAAGGCCACACCTGTACCTGCGGCTCTGCTCGCTCCATCAGCCGCATATGAAAGAGGCATGGAGGAGTTAGCTATCGAATTGAGGGTAGCCAGCTGAGCGTTCATCTTATCCTGAAAACCCGCAGCTGTTGGATCCTTTAACATCTCACTCGCTTCCTTGATCAAGTCTCTTTGAAGATGAGTGAAATGACAGAGGTAGTTCAGCGAACGCATAGAAAAGGTCGCTGACGAAAACATCCGCTTCCCGTACCTGTCCATAGACCTAGATTCCATGTTAGGAGGATGGACAGGCACTGAAGGATCAGCTAGTTCCTTCTTGGTGGCAGCAGCTACCACCATAGCATCCACAGAAACTCCTTTAGTCAAAAATTGTTTGTCCGCTGGGGTGGTGATAAACTTTGAAGGTCTCCTGGGGGTGGGGTCCACAGAGTCAGGAGCCATCCAGGCCTTTTTTGCTACCACCTGCATGAGGGGGTCAAAGGGGGGGGGACACCCAGGAGGTGGAAGGGCGAGAGCCGAACGCCTCAAGATACACCTCCGAAGGGTTGAGGGCTGGCCAATTCCCCCTCTGTTTTAAGATCTCAGGATGTCTGCAAAGGAGACATCTTCAGAGGGGAACAGGAAACCTTCAGAATCCTCTAAATCCGTGTCAGAGGTGACAGACTCAGGTGAGTCTATGTGCTTCCTCTTGCACTTTCTCTTCCTCGGGGGCTCTCCTGCCAATTCAGGAGAGGCCTCGGAAGAGGATGAGATCCCCACTGGGGATTCTTGAGGAGCTGGCTCTCTGCGGTCTGGGATGAGGGAGTGAGTAGAAATTACCTGAGGCACTGAGGAGGGAGGGGCGGAAGGAGCCGACTGTGGAGTTGAACCAGGTTCCAACACACTCCGCATGACCTCGAAAGCACCCCTGTCAGGCAGAGCCAGAGGTCTCCGCTCCAGCTGAAAACCTCCCTCGGCACCGACAGTGATGGCTCGAGGCCGATGTCGGAGCGGAACTCCTGCGCCGAAGCACCGAGAGGGAGGCGGGGTCGGACAAGGGTCGATGCCACTCACCCCTCGGAGCCGCGAGGAAGTCGGCGCCGAGATTCTTCCAAAGAAGAAATCGGAGCAGGCGGCGCCGAGGACAATTGTATCGGCTCCGGCGCTGCCACAGTCTCGGGTCCGAGACCCCCCGCCTCCGAACTCAAAGGAGTCGGAGGAGGAACATTTTGAGAAATAGGATTAAGCATCGACTGATGAGTCGGGCTCTGAAGCATTTGGGCCAGTGCCTCGGACTTAAGAAGTCGACTCACCACCCTCTGAAGGTCATGGTCCGAAAGTCTCGACGACCTAGAGGAGTGAGATCTATGGCTCCGTTCAGACAGCAAGGGAGATGCTGGAGCCGAATGAACGGAGCCAAGAGACGGTGACCTAGACCTTTTCCTGGTTGTCGGTTCCGATAGTCTTATCGGAGCCGACTCAATGTTCAATACCTCAGCTCCGGCTGGAGCCGAGGAACCAAGAAATAAGAGTTCGAGTCTCATCGGCTCCAGCGGGCCGATGTAGCAGACTTCGACGCCTTAGGTGTCGACTCAGAAGGTGGAGCCGACGACCTAGAAGCTTTGGAGGGTTTACCCGAAGAAAGAGTCGGGGGACCCTCAGGTTTCAATAAGCCTCGTAAAATAAGCTTATTTTTTCTTTCCTGCAGGACTCTAGGGCTGAAGCCATGGCATACAGCACAAGAGTCCGCGGAGGTAAAGGTCCCAGGCAGTACACACAAGAAGTGTGACCATCTGTCAGAGACATCTTCTGACAGCACGAGTCACACTTCTTAAAGCCTGAGACCTTTGAATCCTTGGACATTTTAAAGAAATAAAGTGTAATCACCACACAAGCACAAACACACCGATTACACTATTCACTAAAATTAAACTAATAAAATTTAAACTAATAAATTTAGTTAGTTAGTTTTAAAAAATCCCTAAAAAACACATACACTCCACTACTAAGAGGGGATGGAAGGGCCCGAAGGCCTAAGGGAAGAACTTTTAAGTTCTTGTGGTAAAGAGGGTGGAAAAACAGGAAGGAAAGGATAAAAATCCACTTAACTAAGGGAATATGAATAAAAAACTAATTTAAAAGGGGTTTAATTAACTTTTAAACTGTTCTAATAGACTAACCTGAAGCCGGTTGAAGCAACACACCTCGATCGCTGTAGCGGCAAACGAGATCTGAGGTATTACCGCCTAGCATTGTGGGATATAAGGGGAGCCTCGAGCCGGTGGAACCAACTCTCGAGCTTTTAGAGTGGCCGAGTTGGAGCCGAGTATCGGCTCCAAACCCATCCAGCAAGAATGAAGGCGAGATAGACAACTTAACATCATATGTTTTGAGAGTGTAATGAGTTGGTGGATTAAAAATAAAAAATGAAACAGGAAGGAGCAAATTATACAGAAATAAATTGGAATTGTGGGAGCAATACATGCAGAATAATTTTCAGGAGGAGGAGAGATTTAAGAGAATGCAGGAATTCAGCAATTTATATAATAGTGGACTGATAATTACAAAGAAGGAAATTATATGCGTCTAATGTATGTAAATCGGAAAGAATGTTAATATGGTTTATTTTTTTTCTGTTAATGTAAGTTTACCTTTATCATAAATGACTAAGTTAATAAAGGTGTTTAAAAATGTATTAATCCTGTATTTTCACTCCTGAATCTTTTCTTCCAATGTAATACTGTCAACACTCCTGCTTATTAAAAACATTGTCTTACCTTTGAACTATGTAGACAACATTCTGTGTAATCATATTGCTGCAGATATCACTTGGTAAACTCATGCCTACACTGCAAACTGCTCTCATTACTTCATACTATATAAAAGTCTGTACTACGTATCACATATTATTAATGTTATGCTATTGTACCAACCCTATTCTTGTGCCATCATCTTTCTTTTTGTACTTCATAACCATTTTTGTGTCATCTGAAATGTTTTACAGAGCTTTTCTCCCCAAGCCTCACCCAAATGGACTTTTCCAGTAAGCAAATGAAATAAAGAAGTTAAAGCCCTACAAGAATGAGTCTGGACCCTGCCTGGAAGTCTTTTTGTTATAATGGGAAAAGCAAAAAGCAATAAGAAGGGACAACAATCTAGAAATAAATTAGTTTTGACATGGGTTGTACTTTCACTTTCCCTTCATAGGAAACAAACAGCTATTCAGCTTTCAATGACTTAGTTCTGTCAAGATAATGCCTGAGCTGCCTACACACATCCAAAGAATGGAGCATCCTTTCTACCCATTTTTAGACTCTGGAAAGAAAACAGTGAGATTGACGGTGCAATACAAAGTGAACTATGAAACCACGCTGGCCATGAATAAGGGATTTGTTCTTAAAGCAACGCTCTTTATGGAAAAACAGATAGAGTTCGCCTACCATAAGAACTTGCAGCTCTGTTGCTCAGACATCTGCAAGAAGAGCAACTAACACAGTCTTCCAAATCATTAACTATAAATCAGCCAGATGAGTTGGTTCAAAGGGGAACACAATTAACTTTTTCAGCACAAAGTTAAGATCCCAAGAAGGTGTCAGCTCTTTCTAGGTGGTGTTACTACATGCAAAAAGTAAAGTTGTGAACACTTACCATAAATGTAGATGTCCAAGTGTACTCACTGTAGCAGTCATCACCTGTGGGATTATCCCTGCTGTGGTAGCCCTCGGCCGTTCCGAATACCAGAGTCAATACTTTTCTGCGTTAGCTGCTGTCGCTTGCTGACTGACGTCAGGTCATCAGTGCTATAAAGCACGGCAGCAGACAGCAATACATCAGTTTTTCTTGCCCTAACCAGTCAGAAGCCCAGGTAAAATGGTCCTGGTGGCTAAAACCCACCGTGAGAAGCTTATTTCTCCCTAAATAAGAAAGATATAAAGGAAAAAGAGGGAGGGAAACCAGGACTGTAACAGTGAATACACTCGAACATCTACATTTATGGCAAGTGTACACAACTCTACTATGTTCTTCGTCTTTCACTGTTGCAGTCATGACCTGTGGGAGGATTCCCAAAGCTGAGGAGAAGGGTGGTAGGATTAGTAACAGACCTAGGCATGGGTCAGCATGCCCTGCAGAACTGCACAGGCAAACCCTGCCCTAGCCTTAGAAAACAGAGGTAGGTGGTAATGCTTGGTAAAGGTATGGACAGAAGTCCAGGTGACAGCTTCCGGGATGTCCCGGGTGGGAACTCCTCTGAGGAATGCTGTGGAAGTGGAGGCTACCCTAGTGGAACGGGTTACAGGGGGCGTTCCCATGTAATCTGTAGCAGAAATGGATACAGTGTGATATCCATTTGGAAATGGTTTGCTTGGAAATGGGCTTCCCCTCTGCCCTTGGGGCAAAGCTGACAAGTAGTTGGTCTGTTTTCCTGAAGGGTTTAGTATGGTCCAGACAGTATCTGAGCTGTCTGTGCACGTCTAGTGAGTGCAAAATTCTTTCCCCCTTGTTTTGAGGGATAGGAAAGAAGGTGGGTAGATGTATGGCCTGGCTGAGAGTCACATTAGATAACACCTTGGGCATAAAGGAGGGATTAGTCCTTAGGGAGACCCTGTCTGCATGGAAAATGATGAAAGGCTCATGGCCACCAGTGCCTGAAGTTCTGAAACCCTTCTGGCTGAGGTGATAGCTAGGAGAAAAGCAGTCTTCCAGGAGAGGTATCTTAGTTCTGCTGAAGCAGCAGGTTCGAAGGGTGGTAAGGTTAGTTTTTCCAAAACATAATTCAGGTCCCAGGCTGGCGTGGGTGGCCTTCTGGGAGGTCTGATATTAGAAGCCCCTATGAGGAATTGTTTAATCAAAGGATGGGAGAACAGGGGCTTATCTATATCAAAATGAGCTGAAATGGCTGAGGTGTGGATTTTAACAGAAAAGCAGGAGAGGCCACTATTAAGAAGCTCCGCTAGGTAGTCCAGGATAAGAGGGATGGAAGGTTGTGAGGTATTGCCCCTCTGGACTGGCTCAAAGAGCAGAATCTTTTCAATTTTCCTGTGTAAGATTTTTCTGGTGCTGGGCCTTCTGGCCTCTGTGATAATGTCCAGGACCTGTTTGCTTAACAGGGGCCCCTTGTTTGCCTTTAGAGTATTAGCCAAGCTGACAGTTTGAGTGTCTGAAAGTCTGGGTGCAACAACCCACACCCACCTGAGTCAAGAGGTCGGAGATCAGGGGAAGCTGCCTGGGAGGCTGTAATGTCAGGCTGCGCAGTAAGGGGTACCAATGTTGTCTGGGCCAATCTGGAGTAATGAGGATGGCCTTTGGTCTCTCCTCCCTTACCTTGATCAGTACCTTGGGAATAAGAGGCAGAGGAGGGAATGCGTACACAAAGAGGGTGTTCCAGGGGAAGGTCAAGGCATCCACCTTCCACCCTAGGTGGTGATACTCCCTGGTACAGAATTATTTCAGCTGATGGTTGAGATGCAAAGCAAAGAGATCCACCTCCACAGTCCCACTCCTGAGTGATTTGTAAAAAGATTTTTCTGTGTAGCTGCCATTCGTGGTGGTCCAGTAAGTTTCTGCTTAAGTGGTCTGCCAGGGTGTTGTTGATCCCTGGTAGGTGGTGGTCTATTATGTGTAATCCCATGGAAGAGGCTGTCAGCCAGAGGTTCATGGCTAGCCTGCAAAGAGGGTAAGATTGGGTCCCTCCCTGTTTATTGACGTACCACATTACTGTGGTGTTGTCTGTTTTGATAAGGAAAACCCCTGGCTTAAGATGGGGTTTGAAGGATGTCAGAGCCTTTTGTACTGCCATCATTTCCTTCTGGCTGATGTGTAAAGGATGTTGCTGAGCATCCCAAACACCTTGGATGCACCTGCCTTGTAGGTGAGCACCCCAAGCAATGTCTGAGGAGTTGGAGGTAATGGTCTGCCAGGTTGGGCGGAGGGTGAAGGAAAGACCCTTGTTCTTGGCACAGGACCCTGGCACACCAGAAAAACTCGGCCCTTATACAGGGGATCAGAGGGAGAGAGGTTTCTAGAGGTTGAAAGTGCTGACACCAAAGGTTCTTTAGATACCACTGAAGTTTTCTCATGTGAAGCCTGGCCAGAGGAATTAGAAGGATGCAAGATGCCATGTACCCCAAGGTTTGCAGGAACTTCCTCACAGTGAGATAACTTCTGGAAGCCAGCTGGGTAAAGTAGAGAGGCAGGAAGCTCTGCTTTTCTGGGGATAGGAAGGTTATTTGAGATGCTGTGTCCAGCAGTGCTCCCAAGAAAATAATCTTCCTGGAGGGTGTTTGCTTTGATTTTGTCTCATTGATGGTGTACCCTAAGGAGGTTTGTAGAGTTTTGACAAAGAGGAGGTCCTTGAGTAGCTTTTCTTTGGACTCTGCCTGAATGAGGCAGTCATCCAGATAAGGGTAAATCTGTATATTTTTCTGTCTGCCAAAGGCTATGGCTAGGGGTAAGCATTTGGTGAATACCTGGGAGCAGTAGATAAGCCAAAGGGTAGCGCAAAGAACTGAAAGTGTTGTCAACCTGCTCTGAAGTGAAGGAATTTCCTGCAGGATTCCCTTATGGGGATGTGGAGGTAGGCATCTTTTAGTTCTAGGGTAACTAACCAGGCATTTTTTGGCAGCATAGGCAGCAGCTGCTGCAAAGTTAGCATTTTGAATTTGGGGACCACCAGGGAGGTGTTCAGAATGGATAGATCCAGGATGGGGTACCAAATGCCCTCTTTTCTGGGAAAAAGAAACAGTCTGGAATAAAAGCCTTTGCCTGTTTGATCTGAGGGGACAGGTTCTACTGCCCTTTGGGATATGAGAGTTTCGACTTGTTTCAATGCCTCTGCCCACTGATTTGGAGGCAAGTCTGGGTACCCTCTTGGAATTGGAAGTTTGTTGGAGAATTTGTATCCCTGAAAAATGATCTTTAAGACCCCAATGGGTCCTTTGTTACAGAAAGCCAATTTTCTTTCCAGAGAAAGAGCCTTCCTCCTTGCTTTTGGTGAGTGAAAGGAGGGCAGAGGGGGGAGAGGGAGTCATTGAGAGTTTTTGCCATAGAGGGATGGCTTAGAACTCCCTGCCTTTGGAGCTGGAGTGGTCCACTGTTTGGTTGTCTGCTGTCCCTGGGATAGGGGCCTGGGTGGTCTGTCCCTGCACGCTTACCTTGCCCCTGTCTGCTAGGTGAAGAAAAGGACCAGTGTTTTGAGGGAAAATTCCTGCTGGACCTAGGAGGTTGTATCTGAAAGAAATCTAACTGTTTGCATAGATTTTGCTTTGTCTTCCATCTTTTTAAAGCACCTCTTCTGATTTTACTCCAAACAAGCTGTCCTTATCCAAGGGTGCATCATTTAATTTAGATTTGATATGATCAGGGAGAGGTTGTTCCTCCAGCCATGCATGTCTCCTAATGACAGATCCTAACACTGATGCCCTACTTGAGGCTTCTAAGGTGTTATATTCACAGTGTAATGACTGTTTAGCCACTTGACAAGTAGAGTGCAGTAAATATGCCAACTATTTCGAACTGGCACAGTCAGGAAAGGCTGAAATCTTTTGCTTTAATAGTTCCAAAGTGTGTTGTTGATATTTTAACATGTGGAACTGATAGTTGAGTGTTTTGATAGCTAAGGTTGCAGATGTGTATACTTTTTTACCCCATCTGTCCAGAACTCTGGAATCCTTGACAGAAGGGATAGGATTATTTGCAGAAGTAGCCTTAGCTCATTTTGGTCCCTGTGTAATGACCTCTGGGTCTACAGCAGGATTTATGTACAGATATTTGTGAGAATCCGGTACCTCTGTAATACCGGTCAGGTTTACTGGCAGCAGGTGGGAGGGCGTCATGATCTAAGCTGGATTCATGGAAGACATCATCCACCACCTCTAAGATGGGAGGGATGGCCAAGGGTCTGTGCTGGGGCAGGTCTAGAAACTCAGTCTTTTCTTAGACTGAGGGAAGTCCTGGGATTCCCAGTGGGAATGTTCCCAGAGGGTGTGAAGGGTTTCCCCAAAGTAAAGATCTTCTGGTGGGGAGGCAGAAGGAATGGATTCCTCTGCATCTGAATCCTCATAAGCAGTCAGAGGTTGTTGTAATCAGACTCCTCAGAATACTGTTCTGTCAGTATTTCAGGAGAAGGGTCTCTTTTCCTTTTAGAAGTTGTGGCCTGGCTACCCCTGATAAAGGAGAGAAGATCCTCTGCCATTTTAAGCATTTGAGCGTGGGGTGGTGGAGCAGGAGAAAGATGGTGGCTAAAGGTAGATTTCCTAGGAGTGGCCTTGCTTCTAGGCCAAAGAGTATCCATCAGTCTGAGAGAAATGGTAGTCGGATGAGAAGACATAGTTTTTTGTCTAAATTCAGTAGTGCAAAAAAACCTCCTCGGAAGCCGGTGCCTGCGTCGTGGTTCCAGACCCAAATGAGGCAGAGACAACCAAAGGCTCAGAAGATGAAGAAGATTTCTGTAACATACTGTACTCCGAAAGGGTCTCGGTAGAGACCTGTGAAGGTATAGGATCAGGCATCAGGGGCTGCAAAGGTGCCTCACTGAATTCCAGAGAACTGACTATCTGCTTAGAGGTAGAGTCGTCGGAAGGCTTAGCTTTTTTCAGAATGTCTACAGATTGTTGGCTGACGGATGCCATTTTGGAATGCAAAGACGGAAGACAAAAATACCTGGCTACAATAAGGCCTCTACGATGAATGGTTCTCTCTTTAAAGAGGGCACAGAATTGACAAATGGGGACACAGTGGTCTGGGCCTAAACAAGTGATGCAGTATGAATGGAAGTCTCGGTGTGGGATTTGCTTTCCACAGTTGAGACAATTGTTAACTTTTTCAGACATTGGTTAGTGCAACAAAAAAGGATCCCCAACGGGGTACTTAGCTTTAGACGTTTTCAGCTGTAATTCAAATTCTGGAAGCGACTGACCAGCACACTTGTGAACTGCTTCTGCTACAGGCTCCAAGGTAAGAAAGACTGGGGTAATGGTGTCGGCTACCTTACCTTATAGCACTGATGACCTGACGTCAGTCAGCAAGCGACAGCAGCCGACATAGAAAAACATTGACTGTGGTATTTTGGCCATGGACTACCACAGCAGGGATAACCCCACAGGTGATGACTGCAACAGTGAAATACGAAGAAAGAATAAGCTGTTTTATGGGATTGCCTGCAAGAAGTTTTGAAGTAGAATCTGTTCAGCTGTTTATTTTGAAAGGAGGCAAACAGATCTACATGAAGAGTTTATTTTATTTATTTATTTAACATTTGTTGACCGGGAATGTCTGACTAGGTTCCACAGAGCCTGTTTTCAGCAGAAGCCCGGGGAGAAATGCTCCAGATGCATGTCTTTGGAATGTGGGAGGAAACCGGAGTACCCGGAGGAAACCCATGCGAACATAGGGAGAACATGCAAACTCCACACAGAAGGCACCCCAGCCAAGAATCGAACTGGAGATCCTCTTGCTGTGAGGCAACAATGTTAACTGCTGCACCACTGAGTTCCCCACAACTTGATCAGTTCCTAGATGACTACCCCCACCACCCCGTTCAG